>NW_017670270.1:714439-823366 GCF_001879085.1 Nicotiana attenuata
TATTTGGGTTTTTGGGGGGGGGGGAGGGGGGCTTGGGGTGAGGGATTTGGCTAAATGGGTTGCCTTTGCCAGACATAATGTACGACCAAAAATTTGTCAATTCATATTATATGTTGTCACCCAATGTCAGTATTTTCTTTATCTTCTATTTATATCTGAACGAATTCAGTGTCAATTTCTCTAGTACTTGTATGGAGCACTAAGGGTGTGTTTGGTATAAAGGAAAATATTTTCCAATTTTCTCATGTTTGATTGGCTTAACTGGTTTGAATTTTTTTTTTCTCATGAACTCATTTTCCTCCAATTGGATAAAAATAACTTCCCCACCTAAAGGAGGAAAAATATTTATTTTCCTACTCCTTTTCAATATTTTTCATCATATTCTGCACCCATACCCTCCATACCCCGCTACCCCCACCATCCTTACCCTCGCCACTAACACCCGACTCCTAGACCCCGACCTACCATCCTTTGTTACATAATTTCAAGAATTCGATTTGAACTCGAGGATCGTATCACTGCCTCTGGAATTACTTGAGAAAAGCAATAGAGATGAGGAATTTGCCGAAGAAGAAGAGAGATGATGAAGAAGAGAAGAGAGAAATTATGATGAAACTCTATGTATGATTGAGGAAATGAAATCTATAGCTTACAACACTATTTAAACTTATTACATTGTATCCAAAATGATAAAGCTACAGCAGACTCTATTTAATTGAATTCTAGTATTCTAACTACCTCAACTAACTTTAACTGACTCTCCCTCCCTATAACTAACTTTTGGCTTTGACCAACTTTTCTTCTATACTTGAGCTGCTCGAGCTAATATAATTATATATCAGTACTCCCCCTCTTCCCAACCGAATATCCTTGTCCACAAGGATCAAAAAAAAGAAACCTAGTTTGTAGGACTGTAACAAATTCCCATGTAGGAGCATCAGCAGGAAGTCCTTGCCACTTAACTAAGACTTGTGCAACATCTTTATTTTATTTATTCACCATTCCTTTTTGCAAAATTAGTTCAGGATCAGGGTAATAAGGACTGGCCAAATCAATTACCGGAGGATAAGAAGTATGAGATAGATGTAACGACCCGATTGATCATTTCAAGAGTTATAGCCCCATTCCCTTATTTCCTGCTTCTTTTGTGTTCTTCAGTTGTATTTTGACTTACCGGGTTAGTTGGTTTGGGTCCGGAGTGGTTTTGGAGTGAATTGAGACACTTAGTCTCTTATGAGAAATGTTTAAGTTGGAAGAGTTGACCAATATTGACTTATGTGTAAACAATCTCGGATTTGAATTTTGATGGTTCTGTTAGCTCCGTTAGGTAATTTGGGACTTAGGAGCACGTCCGGAATATGATTTGGAGGTCCGTCGTAGAATTAGGCTTGAATTGGCGAAAGTTGAAATTTTGGCGATTTTGGTCGGCAGTGGAAATTTTAATATCGGGGCCGGATTGGATTTCTGGATGTAGGAGTAAGTCCGTGGTGTCATTTTTGACTTGTGTGCAAAATTTGAGGTCATTCGGACGTGGTTTAGCGGGTTTCGACATCGGTTGTGGAATTCGAAAATTTAGAAGTTCTTAGGCTTGAATCCAAGTGTAATTTGGTGTTTTGATGTTGTTTTGAGTGATTCAAAGATTCAACTAAGTTAGTATGTTGATATATGACTTATTGTATGTTTGGTTGAGGTACTGGGGGCTTCGGATGTGTTTAACGGATCAAGTTTGAAGTTTGGAGAATTGCTTAAGTTGGCCTGATACTGGTGTAATCGCACCTGCGAGGGTATTGCCGCAGGTGCGACACTGCAGGTGAGGAAGTGTTTTGGATTGGGGAAGACCGCATGTGCGACTGGGTGTACGCATCTGCGAGCCCGCAGAAGCGGAAGATAGGAGGTCTGGCAGTGGCCGCAGGTGCGAGGTCTTTCGCCCCTGCGAGGTCGCAGAAGCGGATAAAAAACGCAGGTGCAGAGATGGGGATTTAAGTGATTTTCCGCAGATGCGGAGATTTTTTGCGCAAAAGTGGCACTGCAGTCCGCAGGTGCGCATATTGAGCCACAGGTACGAAAAGCCTGGGCAGAACCTATAAATAGAAGACTTCGCGAATTTTTACTCATTTCCACCATTTTCAAGTCGGACCTTGGAGCTTTTGGGGTGATTATTGAAGGGGATTCAGGGTTTTCACTGAGTAAGTTGCTTGAGCTCTATTATCATTAGCTATGGTATTTTTTCCGTCGATTTCCCACCTAATTAGAAGGATTTTTGAAGTGAAATAAGGGGTTAGGGCTTGGAATTTTGGAGAGAGTAATTTGGGGATTTGAGAGACCAAATGATGTCGGATTTTGATGAAATTGGTATGGGTAGACTCGTGAATGAATGGGCTTTCTAATTTTGTGATTTTTGTCGGATTTTTAGACGTGGGACCGGGGGTCCGGGTTTGAGTGAATTTCAGGATTTGGCCTATAATTTGGTATTTTCTTGTAGAATGGTTCCTTTCACCTATATTGATCGTATTGTATTGCTTGTGACTAGATTTGGGTCGTTTGAAGGCCTATTTGAGAGGCAAAGGCATCGCGGAGTAGGATTTTGGCTTGGTTTGAGGTAAGTAACGCTTTCAAACTTGGTTATGAGAGTTCGAAACCCCGAACTACGTGTTATGTGGTTAGTAATGAGGTGACGCACATGCCAAGTAACGGGCGTGCACCGTGAGAGTCGTGACCTGGTTCATTCCATGGCACCGTTTAATGACTCTTTATTGTTGATATCCAAGTTTCCATTATGTGATAAAGTAATTGAGTTGTAAACATGCTAGATACCATGTTAGGGCTTCATGCCGATACGGTTGGGACCCCTAGTGGTTGTTTCTTGCTGTCATTTCACTGATTTCACTGTTATTTTGTACTCAGTCATAATCATGCATTTCATATCATATCTCAGTCTCGGTTGTTATTATTGGAATAACATATCATTATTTTTGGGCTAGCTTCTAAGACATTATGAGCCCGTGGGTGAGACTGGAGAGTGATGACTGAGTGACGCCGAGAGCTTGATTATGAATGACAGTTATGGGGTCGGGCTGCACGCCGCGGTAGTTATATTTATTATGATAGCGTTTGGGCCGTAGGAGCCCCTCCGGAGTTTGGACACCCCCAATGGGCGCTGATGATATTATTGAGGGATGGATTTCCCCAGACATGGATTTGTCCGAAGTATTAATATCTAGAGATGGATTTCTCCACAGGGTTGGATTGCCCTTTTTCATCGGTACCGGGTGACTTCTAGTCAGTGATGAGTATGTTTCGGGATGGATTTCCCTGGGCCGGATGACCATATACGGTACCGAGTGGTTGAGTATTTATGTATATACCTAGAGATGGATTTCTCCTCAGGGTTGGATTGCCCTTTCTCCTTGGTACTGAGTGACTCACAATCAGTGTTATATATGTTCCGGGATGGATTTCCCTGGGCCAAATGGCCATATTCAGTACCGAGTGGTTGAGCACTTGAGAGTGGGAGTACATTGTGCATTTCATACAGTCGGTGCATTGGCATGTAGAGTCAGTTGAGTTATATATCTTAAACTGTTCAGACTTGTATTTACCTTATTACATTGAGCTGTCTATTTAACTTAAAGCATGCCTACGTTTCTGTACGTTGTTTCTATTATATCTGTTGAGGTTGAGTTCGTCACTACCTTTCAGTCCATAGTTTGGAATCGTTACTTACTCAGTTGGTGTACTCACGTTACCCCTTGCACCTTGTGTGCAGATCCATACACTTTTGGTCCCAGTGGCAGTCGCTGATCGAGGCTTCAGGCTTTAGGAGACTATCGAGGTATTTGCATGACGTTCGCAAGCCTTGACTTTCCGTCTCTATCTCTGGATGTATTTCAGTTTGTTTCCTTAAACGTTGTAATAGACTGTGTTCTCCTTTAGACGCTCATGCACTTAGTGACACCCTGGTTTTGGGTTGGATTGTATCTTATTTTGGAATTTTTTATGTTCAAACAGTTTCTTTAAATGTTAAAAGCTTCCATTAAATGTTTTCAAACTTATTGTTTTTGTGTTGGTTTGTTGAGTTGAGGCTGACCTAGTTCCACGATTGGCGCCATCACTACGGGTTGAGTTTTAGGTCGTGATAAGCTGGTATCAGAGCCTAGGTTTTATAGGTTTCACGAGTCATGAACAAGTTTAGTAGAGTTTTGTGGATCGGTACGAAGACTTCTGTACTTATCTTCGAGAGGATGCAGAAACCTTAGGAAACTTCACATTCTTGAATTCTTGTCGTGCGAATCTGTTTATTCTAGTAACTAAACTTCATTTATACCACCAGTTAGGGCAGCGAGAGGTCGAGGTCGCGGTAGAGGCCGTGGCATGGGCAGGGGTGTAGCCCGCTCAGTAGCTAGGGCGGCACCTGCAGACCCACCAGTTGCCCCAGTTCAGGATCAGGTTCCGGTTATAGATGCACCAGCGGGACCAACTCAGGCACTACCCGTGCCTATTGTTATCCAAGGCATTTGATCGGTTCCAAGCCTGTACCACTATTGAGTGCAAGGATGGTCGATGCAATTTTACCCAACAAAGGCCGGGATCGATTTCCACAAGGAGTTAATTGATTTGGAGTTAGGTATCTAACTAATCTAGATGTGCGTGTTGTTCCAAATTGTACTTCCAAACATGGTCATGATAGATTATACCTATACTTCTAATGCTATACTATAATATGCCAGAATAAGCTAAGTACACTATTTTTGTTGGTTGTTTTCAAGGATTAAAAGGGACTAGGGCAGTGACTTCCGCCTAGGTGGATATCTAACGGATATCGAGAATTCAGGGCAAACTTATTATGATCGGGGTCGTGATATAACCATCACACATAAGTGCTCACTATATACCTCTCGGTAGTTTGAGTGACTTTGCCCGATTTGACTTTCTCAAGTCCAAATGGGTGTTCATGCATAGCAGCCTAAACAGCCTCTCTGAATCTCACTTCCGCGGACCGCTTATTTGTGGTCGCCTCAGCGATGGTCCTTACGCGGCCGCTCTTTTCTGCCGTTGTCAGCATTCAAGTCTAGCCTTGGATTTGTGCAATTTTGACTCCTTCATAAGTTGATTATGGCATCTTTGCCTCATTTTGACCAAACCCTGCAAGAAAGCACATTAATTCAGTTTTCGGGAATACCTTTACGCATTTTTGACCCAAAACCTAAGCAAAAGAGAGCACATATTAGGTTAACATCCATAGTTATCAACTCCCCCAAACTTAAGCTTTTGCTTGTCCTGAAGAAAACAAAGTAATTCAAACCTCCACAAGGAAAAGAAAGGAAAGTTTCAGCTGTCCTAAGGTGACTTCATCAAGCATCAATTGGGACTAACAATTACCCTCAACACAAATGCATTATCAACAACACACAACCTTTTGTGTACCATAGTTCTAGTGCGACATAAGAGCATCAAGAGTTGACTTAACTCACCAAGGAAGCTCTCTCTCTACTACGTAGGTCATTGTGGAACCCAAACTCTTACTCCTCTACTCTCCATAAGCAAATCTCACATTAGATTATAGCACTCAAAATAAGGATTGTGGGAAATTACGCTCATCTCTCTCAAGGGAAGGTCACAAGTCCGGCTCCAAGTACCATAAGCTGCACCTTATGTAAATCACCACTAATGTAAACTCACTCAACTCGAAATCATATAGGGCTTTTGCGGAAATATAATGAGGGCTTTTGGTTAAAGGTAGGATATATCGGTCTATGAAGGTTTCATCTTTCCTTAAGCACTTCATTTTCTCATTTCGGCTCACACTTTCTTGACTCTTTGAGTCATTTTCTTCTTCCTTAGGGGACTACAGAGACACACTGTCACTCTTTCTTGCTCATGACAATCATTTTCTCCTTTTCTAAGCATTCCAAACCTTTTATCATTTCTTTCATTGAATCCCTTCATTTTATATACTATTCACTTTCTTTTTGACTTCTTGGTTTTTCTTTCTTTTCTTTTTGCCTTCCCTTTTCTTTATTTTGTACCTTTTATCACTTTCAAATTCCTTGTCTCTCCCCCCAAACTTATGCTTTTGCCAATTGTGCTAAGGAAAGATCGGGTGCCAAGAGAGGGTCATTATAGAACGGATAAAGGCTTGTATCATGGTTATTGAAAGAACATGGGCTTCGGCTCACCGGGTTTGACTTGGGATATCATATTTGGTGGGATATGGATGCTTTCAAGTTTTAATTTGGATTAAAGAGATCCTATATTCATTTCTCAAGTCGACCTACACTTATAATTTCGCCTAGACAAACATTCGGGGCAAGTTCTAGACTTATTGGCACGGAACTTGGACTTGCAAATCATTACCTCACCTCACAAGCTGTTGGATTGCTAAAGAGAACAGAGTCGAGGTCCCACAACAACCCTAGCTAAGATTGAGCAACACAAATGGCTTCAAAAAGCCACTCGATGATTGTTTAGTCAACACAAGATTCTAACGGTCACAACTATACCCGTTCTTTGCAAATCAACTTGTTTCTAACCATAAGGTCAAAGGTAAATATGCTAGGTCCAAGTAAAGTTTGCATGAGACACTTTTATTCATTACTACTATTTACACAAAAATATAAAGAAAACGTACGCAAACCCTTAAGAAGGTTATCAAGCCATCTATCATCGGGAAGAGCCACCCGGTTCACACAACATCCACCTTTGAAAAGAATCGTGGCATTAAGAAAACCAAAGGTTTATTGATCACGAAGCTAAGAAAATAAAGAAGCTACTAAAGGAAGTAAAAAGCTAAGCTATTAAGGAAAAAGATCACAAGAAGTTATAAAGTGAACTACGGAAAGTGAAATGAATATGTACAATAATGGAAAGAGACGAATATATACAAAATGGGACTGAATATATACATGGATCGGTAAAGTTATATACATACCAGAAGTGAAAAATAAATGGTAAAGTTATATACATACCAAAAGTGAAAAATAGATGGTAAAGTTATATACATACCAAAAGTGAAAAATAACGAAAAGTAGAAATAAAGAAAAAATACTATCATAATTATTACATGCCAGTCATCAAATCGAAATAGGACACCCCCCCCCCCCCCAAATAAAAGCTAGCATTGTCCTCAATGCTAAAAGCAAAAATAAGATCAAGAAGGGATAGAGAGTAAAGAAAACTCCCTGTGTGGTTTGCATCGGGTCCTGCACATCAGTGGGGTCCTCGGACTGCATAGGATCAACAGCTCCCACCAGGTCCTCTAACTTGATCTCCAAATCTGACTGGGGGACCACTGGGTTGCTGAGCATCTGGATCATCTTTGTAGTAGCCTGTGTAGTGGCAACTGGATCCTCAGACTGGCCAGCTGCTTGTGCCTCATGCCTTGCTGCCTGTGCTGCTGTGACATGCTCCTCCAAGAGAAAATCCAATGGGATATCACAAGATGATGTGAACCTTTGTACATCCTGCCTAAGCTGCTGTACTGATTCCTTTGAAGCCCGAGTCTTCTTCATCTTCTTGACCTGCTTGACCAGGTCCTTTATTGCTTTTCCTTGAGTATCCAAAGTGGCCATGATAAGTTTTTGGTTTTCCAGGAGCTTCTTCCGGTTGTCTAGAAGCTCCTTTAACGATTCCTCCACTGATGAAGGCACCTGAGGCTGTGCCAGAGCTGACTGAGTTGCTACTGCACTGGATAAGACAGACAACTTTGAATAGCTGCGTGCATCTAGTTGTTGATACTGGATAGAGTCTGAGAAAGCTGCAGTGCAGTCTAGGGGCAGGCAGAAGAAGATGGCAAAGACAAGGGCTCGGTGATAGATGGCCCTGATGGAAGAGGAGGTACGACAGCTGAGGATCCCCCTACTGTGGATGGCTCTGACCCAGCGACCACTACCCCTGGCTCTTCAGACTGGCCAGTGGGGAGAGCAGCTTTACCCTTTGCTTTAGGGTTGTCCGGTCCTTTGGTGTTGTACCATGAGAAGGGTTGCTTTGGCTTTGTCTTAGTGTCATAATTCTTCTTCTCAACTCCCTGGTCCGCAAAGTACATGATGAGGAAATCGGGGTAGAGGTATGATCTTTCGTCCTTCCCAACTGCCTTTGTGATGTTGTAATGCATGGGATTCCCTACATTGATGGGATACCCTGCCATGATGGAAGCTATCAAGATGCACCGGGTGAGTGTAAGGACACTGTCATGCTGACACGAATCCAGCCGGTTGCAAACAAAGGTGGACCACTCTTTGGCTTCAAAACTGAGGGTGTTCTGGCTATTGGGAACCCTGCTGTGAGCCATGCCGGTGTTGTCCCAGGAGCTAATATTTCCGCCACCCATGGCCGGGCTGCCTCACCAAGTGCCAGCTTTTCCAAATATTGCACAACTTCCACATTCTCAAAACCAGCATACTCATTCAATGTCTGGCCATCAAATCGGATCCTCAGATTCCGGACCTTTGTCACTGTGGTGCCCTTTTTTATGTGGGCCATGTTTAGAATCCTTTGACAAGAAATTCATTGGCATCCGGAACGTTGCTGGTGAACCATTTCCACCCTACTCTCTCATCAAATTGCCTTTTGACATTTGGATTGTGGGGAAGGAGGTCTCGCTCAATGAATTTCCTCTCTAGGGTGAGTGACCTTTGGGGCAACCATTCTCGAAATTTCTGGTAGGTCAGCTTACTGAAAAACCTGTGCCGCCACACCTCCGGATTTCTTGATCTTTCCAAACCTCCAACAATAGAATCACCCCCTAGCCCATCGCCCGGGACCTCGGCATCATCAACATCAGTAGGGGCAGGGGCATCTGGTGAGGCCAGAGTTGCAGCAGGTGGGGAAGATGATCCCGACGCCTCACTACCTTCCTTTAAGTCATCAGACGACTCAGTAGAGGAGGTGGGTACATCTACCAGACGATATTTCTCCTGGAAATTTAGGACATTAGTGGGCACAGAGTCCTCTTCCGAAGCTTCTCGGGAAGGGACATGCTCACTCGTATTGGAGTGGTCTGCTGCTCTATCCGCAGCTTTGATGGCTGCTCTCATCTTCCTAATTGATTTTTGGACTGCGAGTGGTAACTTGGTCTTTCCTTTTCCTCCTTTTCCCCTGCCTCAGGAAGATTCTGCCCTCTCTTTAGCTTTATCGCTTCTACCTCGTGGTTGGACCATTGTCCACAGCAGACAAGCAAAGAAAAACAGTCAGAACATAGTTTCCAGCATGTTAAAACATTGCAGTTAAAATGCAGAACTGCTTCCCAGAACCAGGCACCGCGGACCGCGGAAAAGTGACCGCGGCCGCGAAGTGCCCACTGCGGACCGCAAAAAAGTAACCGCGGCCGCGAAGAGAGTAGGATCAGACTACTCACTTTCTGACCATTGATCACTGCGGACCGCGAAAAAGCAGATGCGGCCGCGAAAGATCAACAACAGACCGCGAAAAAGTAGATGCGGCCGCGAAATCTGTTACCAGTCTTTTCTAAAGCTTAAGAACGTGGACCGCGAAACCTTGGCCGCAGCCGTGATGAACCAACGCGGACCGCAAAAAAGTGGACTGCGGACCGCAAAATTCAAAAATAACTGGCACTGACTAACGTATGTGACCTAGGGTTTTCACAATAATATGTGCAATTACACGCTGGTTGATGACCCCATCCCCTATTAAGTATGTAAAAGCTACCCACATGAATTTTAGGTATCAATGTTTAGATTATGGGAAGTAATCAAACCCTAATTAAAAAGAAAAAGTTAAAACTAAGAGAAGAGAAAGCAAAATATAAAAGCAATGCGATGATTTGAGCATACCAGTTGTGGAATTTAGAGAAAATCGGACTCTTGATTAGTGAAATTAGATTTGGAACTACTCATAGGAAGATGAACAGTCGGCAATTACTGTGAGAGTGAAGGGTTCGAAAAGTGTAAAAGGAAATAGGTCCGGCTATTTATACTAAAAGCGCCAGGACCCACCGACTTACCTGAGCGTGGTCCGCGAAATACCGCCGCGGTCCGCGCTTTTACCTTTTTGAAGGGTTGTTGCAAAGGCTGGACCGCTGAGAGCGTAAAACAGGCGCGACCGCGAAAGAGTAATGCGGACCGTAAAAGTTTAACTGCGGACGTGAATACAACTTTAGAGAGTTGCTATTCTGGACTTTTCAAGTCCGCATTCGCTGACCATTTACGCCCCCGTGAAAGGCACCTGCGACCGCGAATGTTTGAGCGCGGTCAGCCTAATTCCCCGTACTTGGGCAAATTTTTCCAGCAATAGTCGTGCACTACACAAACGATTCCTACACAAACTTAACAACCAGTTAGTCCAAAGCAAAGCCTACACTAAGAAGAATATCAAAAAGAAATAAAACACATGGGTTGCCTCCCAAGAAGCGCCTGATTTAACGTCGCGACACGATGCATGTTACTATCAATCACTTGAAAAGGATCACTGCCACCACGTGGCTATCATCAAATTTGCCAAGATAGTATTTCACTCGGTGCCCATTAACTCGGAAGATTTCACCATTTTTGTTTATCAAATCAAGAGCACCAAACGGAGTTACATACACCACTTCAAAAGGGCCACTCCATTTTGACTTGAGCTTTCCCGGAAACAGTCGTAATCGAGAGTTGAATAGAAGAACCAAATCACCCTCCTTGAATTCCTTATTTCGGGCATATTTGTCATGTAAGTACTTCATCTTGTCCTTATACAAGGATGAGCTGGAGTAGGCATGAAACCTAAACTCATCAAGTTCATTTAGTTGCTCTACCCGGAGATTTGCAGCTACATCTCATTCAAGGTTTAACTTCTTCAGCGCCCACATGGCCTTATGCTCTAATTCAACTAGAAGGTGGAATGCTTTCCTAAATACGAACCGGTACGGAGACATACCAATTGGAGTCTTGTACGCAGTTCTGTAAGACCACAAAGCATCATCAAGTTTCCTTGACCAATCAGTCCGGTTTGCATTGACAGTCTTGGAAAGAATACTTTTGATCTCCCTATTGGAAACCTCAACTTGTCCACTAGCCTGGGGATGATAAGGGGTTGACACTTTATGATTGAGACCATACTTGGAGAGTAAAGTATCGAAGGCCTTGTTGCAAAAATGAGAACCCCCATAACTGATGATCGCCCTAGGAGTGCCAAACCTTGTGAAAATATTTTTTTTCAAGAAAGCCACCAAACTCCGTGCCTCATTGTTGGGAAAAGCCACAACTTCAACCCACTTGGAAAAATAATTAACAACAACCAGAATGTAAGTGTTACCACATGAACTCACGAACGGCCCCATGAAGTCGATGCCCCTTACATCAAAAATATCAATCTCAAGAATAGTGGTGAGAGGCATCTCATCCTTCTTGGAAATTCCACCCGCTCTCTGACACTCATCACATCTCTTCACCAGCTCACTAGCATCTTTATACAAGGTAGGCCAGTAAAAACCACAACTGAGAACCTTTGAAGCAGTTATCGCCCACCATGATGACCACCGTAGGGCGAGGAATGGCAAGCATCAAGAATACTAATTTTCTCCTCTTTCGGAACACATCTCTGGATCACACTGTCATTACAAATCTTGAAAAGATAAGGCTCGTCCCAGCAATAATCCAAGCTATCACGTTTAAGCTTTTTCCTTTAGTTAGAAGAGAGCTCACATGGGACAATACCGGTCACAAGAAAGTTAGCCACATCGGCGAACCAAGGCATACTATTCAAAGACACGGATAGGAGTTGTTCATCCGGAAATGAATCATTAATTTTGAGGCCATCATGGGGCCTCCCCTCCTCTTCCAAGCGAGACAAGTGATCCGCAACTTGGTTTTCACACCCTTTTCGATCAATAATTTCAAGGTCAAACTCTTGAAGCAGTAGAACCCATCTCATCAACCTAGCCTTAGAGTCCTTTTTTGTCATCATGTAACGGAGTGCCGCGTGATCAATGTGTACAATCACTTTGGTACCCATGAGATATGGCCTGAACTTTTCCATGGTAAATACAATGGCTAGTAACTCTTTCTCGATCACAGTATAATTGACTTGGGCATCATTCATCGTTTTTCTTGCATAATAGACCAGACAAAATATCTTGTTGATCCTTTGCCCCAAAACTGCTCCTACCGCAACGTCACTAGCATCACACATGAGCTCAAATGGTAAGCTCCAATTGGGTGCGGTGATGATGGGAGTGGTAGTCAATCTATATTTGAGAAGCTCAAAAGCTTTCATGCAATCATCACTAAACACAAACTTTGCATCCTTTCCAACAACTTGCACAAGGGATTCACCACTTTTGAGAAGTCTTTGATGAACCATGCCCAAGAAAGCTCCTAACTACCTTGACGGAAGTAGGAGGATGGAGTTTTGAAATCACTTCAATCTTCGCTTTGTCCACTTCAGTACTGTTCTTTGAGATCTTATGGCCGAGGACAATGCCCTCCTCAACCATAAAGTGGCACTTTCCCCAATTAAGTACTAAGTTGGTATCTTCACATCGGGCCAACACTTTGTCAAGATTACCCAAACATCCTTCAAATGAGTCACCCATAACACTATAATCATCCATGAAGACTTCAAGGAAGCCCTCCACCATATCCGTAAATATAGCCATCATACACTGCTGAAAGGTGGCCGGTGCATTACACAACCCAAATGGCATCCGTGAGAATGCAAAGGTTCCATACGGACACGTGAAGGTAGTTTTCTCTTGGTCCTCCGGTGCAATCAAAATCTGGTTGTAACCTGAGTACCCATCCAAAAAGCAATAGTAGGCACGCCCGACAAGTCTATCCAACATTTGGTCAAGAAAGGGCAGTGGAAAACGATCTTTGCGGGTCACTTTGTTCAGCTTTAGGTAATCCATGCATACCCTCCATCTGGTGACAATCCTAGTGGGGATCAACTCATTTTGCTCATTTGTGATCACAATCATACCCCCTTCTTCCACACACATTGTACCGGCGAAGTCCATGAACTATCCGAAATGGGGTACACAACCCCTGCATCAAGCCACTTGATAATCTCCTTCTTGACGACCTCTTGCATGGCCTCATTCAACCTCCTTTGATGTTTCATGGAGGGGTTGGCATCATCCTCAAGTATAATTTTGTGCATGCAATTGCTACAGTCCATCTAATTGCCTTCTTCCTTCTTTGGAGCACCGCAAGGGTGGCACTACCTGCACGTTAGTTAAGCACGAAGAAAGAATAATAGGTAAGTTGAACATGGGCCCAAGAATTCATACCTGGGGTGTAAAGGCCAAGGCTTCAACTCTAATACGGGAGGCTCCTCGATTGAGGGCTTTTTTGGTGGAGTCTTTCGGTTCTCAAGATCCAAGGAAAGTTTCCGGGGCTCATATGTGTAAGAACCCATTCCTTGCAAAGCATTGACATATTTTACCAAGCCTTCATCCTCTGCCACATCATGGTTCAACAACACAACTTCCAAAGGGTCCTCCACATTTATCACAGCACTAGTGTCTTCAACAATCACCTCGGTCACAAGATCCACAAATGAACATACTTCGTTGCTATTGGGCTGCCTCATTGATTTGCAGACATGGAACACAACTTTTTCATCACTCACCTGGAAGGTGAGATCCCCTACTTCCACATCAACTAAGGCCTTCCATGTAGCTAGGAAAGGTCTCCCCAATATGATCGACACCTCATAGTCAACCTCGCAGTCAAGAATCACAAAATCCGCGGGAAGTATGAACTTGTCGACCCTCACTAACACATCATCAATTATCCCCAATGGCCTTTTCATTGTCCTATCCATCAATTTCAACCTCATGGATGTGGGCCTTGGCTGCCCAATCCCCAATGTCTTAAACACAGAATATGGCATCAATTTAATGCTTGCCCCAAGTCGCACAAAACTTTGGCAAAATCGGCACTACCAATAGGGCACGGGATTGTAAAAGCACCGAGTCCTCTAGCTTTGGGGCCATGGAATGTACAATGGAACTCACTTGGTACGTCATCTTGATCGTTTCACAATTCATGGATCTCTTCTTTGTTAACAAGTCCTTCATAAACTTGGCATATCCTGGCATTTGTTCTGGAGCTTCCACCAAAGGTACATTTATTGACAAACTCTTCATCATATCAATAAATTTCTTGAACTCGTTATCATTGTTCTGTTTTGCAAGCCTCTGAGGGTATGGTGGAGGAGGCCTTGGCAAAGGAGCCTTGGCTTTGGGCACTACCGTTTTTGATATGTCTATCACGTGTTCCCTAGACGGGCTCACATCATTTTGTGTCTCCTCCAAGCTGTCATCAATGTCAATTCTCACTTCTTCATTCACAATATCATCACTCACTTGCACATAATTGCTTTTCTCATCATCCTCTTGCACTAACACATCATCACTCACAACCTTTCTTGCATTAGAGGTACTATCAATACCACCTCTACCACTCCTTGTAGTCACCGCCATAGCGTGACCCGTATTGTCCCCTCCCTTCAGGTTTACTACCGTGTCACTAGGTAGTGCCCCCTTAGGGCGAGTGTTCAAAGCTTGCGAAATCTGGCCAAGTTAGACCTCCAAGTTGCAGATAGAAGTATTATGGTATGCCAACTAGGCATCGGAGTCGGCGTTTTTCTTCATCATTTGCTCAAACATTGACTCAATCTGTCCCATCTCATTGTTGGACGAGCTAGGGCCTTGAGTCAGGAATGGAGGCGGGTTGTTTGGTTGTTGAAGGCCTTTGAAAGCCCGGACTCGAATTCCCCTGATTACTGTTATTCCAACCCCTTGGTTGTTGTTGCCTCCCCAATTGCTATTGTTATTGCCACCCGAGTTGCCCTGGTTGCCCCAATTCTTATTCTTGTTCCCCAGTTGCTTTGGTTTTTGTTGTTCCCACTGTTCCAGTTTCCTTGTTGGTTTTGATTCCCCCAATTTCCTTGGGATCTCCATGGTTGTTGTTGATTCAGAGCATTGCCCCGTTGCCCTTGGTAGCTATTCACATACTGAACCTCTTCACTTTGATCATCATACACATCATCTTGGTTGTAACCATTACCACCTTGCTCAAATTGATCTGGATTTCCTTGACTTTGTTGACCTCTTTGCCGCCTCTTATTGACCTTAATATTTACCCCTTCCATGGCATTCACTTGTCTTGGCGCTTCAACTTATTGCAATTGAGCTTTGGCCAACTGGTTCATTGTTGTAGTTAACTCTGCTATTGCTTGGCCGTGGTCATGGATCTCTTTGTGTAGGTGAATGACATTGGGATCATCTTGTGGCACATTAGCTCAACTTTGCCACGCCGAGGAAGTATCCGCCATCTCATCAAGTATATCACACGCCTAACAATAAGGTGTGTTCATAAAGTTTCCCCCAACTAGTTGGTTAACTACACACTGGTTGGTAGTGTTGATGCCACGGTAGAATGTTTGCTGGATCATGGCTTCGGTCATGTCATTGTTCGAACATTCTTTAAACATTGTCCGATACCTTTTCCAAATCTCATGAAGCGGTTTATTTGGCTCTTGTTTAAAGGCAAGGATCTCATCTCTCTGCGTCGCCAACTCATCCCAAGTAGTGATGGAATGGTTGGGCAACCTCTCAAGCCAATCAAGGCTTTCCCCCTTAGAGAGAATGGGAAAAGCCTTAATCTCAACGCGTCCTTAGAGACGTTCGTTTGCTTGCTCCCCTAACATGTATCAACAAAACCCTTCAGATGCTTATAGGCATTGTGGTGTGGAGCTCCAATGAAGAAACCCCTCTATTCCAAGAGTGTAAGCATAACGTTGGTTATTTGGAAGTTGCCCACCCTAATCCGGGGCAGGACTATTGCACTTGCGTATCCTTCATTGGGCAACGTCCGGTGTGATGCCCTTGCTAGAGGTGGGGGAGGGTTTGGAATATTGTCTAAGGCGGTCGACCTCTCCTTTGTGCTTATGGTTCAGGTTAAATCTCATCCACATTATCATCATCTACCTCCTCCCCCAAAGGCAAATTTCCGGGAGCATCATTGTTAAGAGCCATATTGTACCTAAGAGAAATTCACAAACAAATTAGAAAATCGGAAGGAAAGAAAAACAAGACACACAAATAGTTAGATAGATAGCTAAAACTGTCTAACTCCCTAGCCTGTACCACTATCGAGTGGCAAGGATGGTCGATGCGGTTTTACCCGACAAAGGTCGGGATCGATTTCCACAGGGAGTTAATTGACTTGGAGTTAGGTATCTAACTAATCTAGATGTGCGTGTTGTTCCAAATTGCACCTCCAAACATGGTCATGATTGATTATACTATACTTCTAATGCTATACTATAATATGCTAGAATAAGCTAAGTACACTATTTTTGTTGGTTGTTTTCAAGGATTAAAAGGGACTAGCGCAGTGACTTCCGCCCCTGCGGAGGTTTCGCAAAGGCGTAATTCTGACCGCGTCCGCGCTTGATCTACCGCGGCGGTGTAATAATGACCGCGGTCCGCGTTTCTCCATATTTGATCTGGGTTGGGACCTGTTTCGCGGACGGCGTAAAACCCACCGCGTCCGCATTAGCTTAAATCGCGACCGCTTAATTTGGACGCGGACTGCGTTCTTCAAGCAAAGCTCAACTTGCAGGGTCTCTGAACCTAGGAGTACACCCTCAGCAAAAATACCATCGCGACTGCGCCAGATATTCCGCTGCCACGCTTTTCCATCGCGGTCAGCGGTCACTATTTTACCCAAAATAGCCTCTATGAATCTCACTTCCGCGGACCGCGTATTTGTGGCCTCCTCGGCGATGGTCCTTACGTGGCTGCTCTTTTCTGCTGCTGTCAGCGTTCCAGTCCAGCCTTGGATTTGTGCAATTTTGAATCCTTCATGAGTTGATTATGGCATCTTTGCCTTATTTTGACCAAACCCTGCAAGAAAGCACATTAAGTCTATTTTCGGGAATACCTTTACGCATTTTGACCCAAAACCTAAGCAAAAGAGAGCACATATTAGGTTAAAATCCATAGTTATCAGCCTTCAAGAGGCCCTAGCTTAGATTTTGACTGTGTGCACCAGCCTTGCTCAGACAGTCTCTGCTCCAGCCGCAACAGCTACTTCTCAGGCCGGGGGAGGTGTTCAGACTCCCACCGCCCGCACACCCTAGCAGGTGGTGTAGGGACTTCAGACATCGGGGGCACCACCAGCCTAGCTAGTTGCAACTGCTCAAGACTATATGGTTCCTGCCATGGATGATGATGAGCAGCATAGATTGGAGATGTTTGGTAAACTTCAGCCTCCGACTTTCAGCGAGGGCGAGGATGCCCAGGGTTTCTTGGATAAGTGTTAGTGGATTCTCCGTACAACAGGTATTTTGTAGACCAGTGGGGTCTCGTTCACTACTTTTTAGTTCTCTGGAGCTGCCTTCACTTGGTGGGACGCTTATGAGAGGCGTAGGCTGGTTTGTGCAGCACCGCCTACATGGTAGCAGTTCTCCATTTTTTTCCTGGATAAGTATGCACCGCAGTCCCGCAGAGAGGAGCTGAGTAGGCAGTTTGAGCAGTTGCGTCAGGATGATATGACTATGATGTAGTATGGGATGATATTCTCGTAGTTGGTCGGTCATGCTATCTGGTTGGTTCCCACAGATAAGGAGAGGATCAGGAGGTTCATTGATGGTCTCACATATCAGCTGCGGATTCTTCTGACTAGAGAGAGGGTGTCTGGTGCTTCTTTGAGGAGGCTGTTAACATTTCTCGAGATCTAGCGTCGGTTCGCCGCCAAGAGCGAGTAGAGAGAGAGGTCAAGAGGCCTCATGGATCTAGTAGTTTTGGTGGTGTTGCTTCTGGAGATCAGTTTCACCACGGCAGGGGCCGTCCCTTCAGGCACGCTCAGACGACTCGTCTAGTTCACCGTGGCGCATCTTCTAGCCATGGTTCTCACAGTTCTCAGCAGAGCCACTCATCTCTCAGTGCCTTTCCAGCTTAGAGTTCGTCTCATCCACCATCATCTCAGGGTTCATCTATGCCTGGTCCTTCTAGCGGGTATCCCGATGCTCGGGGCTCCCTTCAGTCCTAATTGCCAGTGGCTGGTAGGGGTTGCTTTGAGTGTAGAGATTTGGGTCATATCAAGAGGTTCTGTCCCCGCTATACGAGAGGTTCATCCCAGTAGAGGAGTCAGCCTTCGGCTTCAGCACCAGTTACTTTACCACCCGCCCATCCAGCTCGGGGTGGAGGTCAGTCAACTAGGGGTTGCCATAGAGGGGGAGGCCAATCAGGTGGCGGTCAGGCCCGTTTTTATGCATTCCCTGCCAGACCAGATACTATTGCTTCAGATACTGTGATCACAGGTATTATCTTAGTTCGTCGTATTTTTCTCATTGTTTGGATATGCCCCGCGAGTCTCTTGTTTCATCTGTTCATGTATCTAGACCGGTGGGCGATACTATTGTTGTGGACCGTGTGTGTAGTGACTATTGGGAGACTAGAGACTAGAGTGGATCTGTTGTTGCTTAGTATGGTTGACTTTGATGTGATATTGGGCATGGATTGGTTGTCTCTGTGTCACGCTATTCTAGACTGTCACTCTAAGACGGTGACGTTGGCTATGCCGAGAGTGCCACGGATTGAGTGGCGAGGTTCGTCGGATTATGTTCCCAGTAGAGTGATTCCATTCTTGAAGGCCTAGCGTATGGTTGGGAAGGGTTGTTTTTCTTATTTGGCTTTTGTAAGGGACGTTAGTGTAGAGACTCCTACTATTGATTCAGTTTCGGTGGTGAGGGATTTTCCAGATGTGTTTCCTACAGACCTGTCGGGCATGCCGCCGGACAGGGATATTGACTTGGTGCCGGGCACTCAGCCTATTTCTATTCCACCATACCGTATGGCACTGGCTGAGTTGAAGGAGTTGAAAGAGCAGCTTCAGGAGCTCCTTGAGAAGGGGTTTATTCGGCCTAGTGTGTCACCTTGGGGTGTACCAGTTTTATTTATGAAGAAAAAGGATGACACTATGAGAATGTGCGTTGATTACAAGCAATTGAACAAAGTCACAATCAAGAACAAGTATCCCTTACCTCGTATTGATGATTTATTTGACCAGCTTCAGGGAGCGAGGGTGTTCTCCAAGATTGATTTGAGGTCAGGGTATCACTAGTTAAGGATTAGGGACTCGGACATTCTTAAGACATCTTTCAGGACCCGATATAGTCATTCTGAGTTCCTTGTGATGTCTTTTGGGATGACCAATGCCCGAGCAGCGTTCATGCATTTGATGAACAGTGTGTTCTAGCCTTACCTCGACTCATTTATTATTGTATTCATTGATGATATCCTGGTATACTCTCGTAGCCAGGAGGAGCATGCCCATTATTTGTGGATTGTGTTGCAGCGGTTGAGGGAGGAGAAACTTTATGCTAAGTTCCCCAAGTGTGAGTTATGGCTCAGTTCAGTGGCGTTCTTGGGGCACGTGGTGTCCAGTGAGGGTATTTAGTTGGATTCGAAGAATATAGAGGCGGTCCAGAGTTGGCCCAGACCATCCTCAGCCACAGAGATTCGTAGCTTTCTTAGTTTGGCGGGTTATTATCGCTGATTCGTTCAGGGTTTCTCGTATATTGCATCACCTTTAACCAAATTGACCCAAAAGGGTTCTCCTTTCAGGTGGTTGGATGAGTGTGAGGCGAGCTTTCAGAAGCTCAAGACTGCCTTGACCACATCCCCAGTGTTAGTTCTGCCATCAGCTTCTGGTTCATATTCAGTATATTGTGATGTTTCTCGGATCAATATCGGGTGTGTTTTGATGTAGGAGGGTGGAGTGATTGCTTATGCTTCGCGTCACTTGAAGCCCCATGAGAAGAACTACCTTGTTCATGATTTGGAGTTGGGTGCCATTGTTTACGTGTTGAAGATTTGGAGACACTATCTCTATGTGTGTCTTGTGAGGTGCTTACTGATCATCGTAGCCTCCAACACTTGTTCAAACAGAAGGATCTCAATTGAGGTAGCGGAGATGGTTAGAGCTGCTAAAGGACTATGATATTACCATTTTGTACTATCCGAGAAAGGCCAATGTGATGGCCGACGCCTTGGGTAGGAAGGCAGTGAGTATGGGTAGTCTTGCATTCTTGCCTGTTGGGGAGAGACCTCTTGTAGTTGATGTTCAAGCTTTGGCCAATCGATTTGTTAGATTGGATATTTCGGAGCCCTGTCGGGTCCTAGCTTGTGTGGTTTCTCGGTCTTCCTTGTTTGATCGCATTAGAGAGCGTCAGTATGATGATCCTCATTTGCTTGTCCTCAAGGACAGGGTTAAGCACGGTGATGCCAGAGATGTGACTATTGGTGGTAACGGGGTATTGAGAATGCAGGTCCGGATATGTGTGCCCAATATAGATGGGCTTCGGGAGTTGATTCTAGAGGAGGCCCACAACTCGTGATATTCTATCCATCCAGGTGCCGCGAAGATGTACTAGGATTTGAGACAACACTATTGGTGGAGGAGGATGAAGAAAGATATAGCTGGGTTTGTAGCTCGGTGTCTCAACTGTCAGCAGGTGAAATATGAGCATTAGAGGCCGGGTGGCTTGCTTCAGCAGATAGAGATTCCAAAGTGGGAGCGGATCACCATGGATTTCGCAGTTGGGCTCCCACGGACTTCGAGGAAGTTCGATGCTATTTGGTTGGTTGTGGATCGGTTGACCAAGTATGCACACTTCATTCCTGTGAGCACTACCAATTCTTCAAAGGGGTTGGCTGAGATTTACATCAGAGAGATTGTTCGCCTTCATGGAGTGTCAATTTCTATCATTTCAGACAGAGGCACGCAGTTTATATCGCAGTTCTGGAGGGCCGTGCAGCAAGAGTTGGGCACTCAGGTTGAGTTAAGCACAACATTTCACCTTCAGACGGACCGATAGTTTGAGCGCACTATTCAGTTGTTAGAGAACATGTTACACGCTTGCATAATTGATTTTAGTGGTTCGTGGGACTAGTTTCTGCCACTCGCGGAGTTTGCCTATAACAACAGTTATCAGTCGAGTATTCAGATGGTTCCATATGAGGTTTTATATGGGAGGCGGTGTAGATCTCCAGTGGGTTGGTTTTAGCCGGGTGAGGCTAGACTTTTGGGCACAGACTTAGTTCAGGATGCATTGGGTAAGGTGGAACTGATTCAGGAGCGGCTTCGCACGGCGCAGTCAAGACAAAAGAGATATGCCAACAGGAAGGTCCATGAAGTGTCTTACATGGTTGGGGAGAAGGTTTCTCTGAAGGTTTCACCCATGAAGGGTGTTATGAGATTTGGGAAGAAGGGCAAGTTGCCTCCTTGGTCTATTGGGTCGTTCGAGGTGCTTCGGAGGATTGGGGAGGTGGCCTATGAGCTTGCTTTGACACCTAGCTTATCGGGTGTGCATCCGGTATTTCATGTTTTTATGCTTCGGAAGTATATCAGTGATACATCTTATGTATTGGATTTCAGCACGGTTTAGTTCGATGGTGATTTGACTTATGATGTGGAGCCAGTGGCTATTTTGGAGCATCAGGTCCGAAAGTTGAGATCAAAGGATATAGCTTCAGTAAAAGTGCAGTGGAGAGGTCAGCCCGTGGAGGAGGCTACTTGGGAGACCGAGCGGGAGATGCGGAGTACATATCCACACCTATTTGAGACTGCAGGTATGTTTCTAGACCCGATCGAGGACGAACGTTTGTTTAAGAGGGGGAGGATGTAACGATCCAGCCGGCCGTTTCGAAATTTATAGCCCTGTTCCCCCATTTCTTGCTTCTTTTGTGTTCATCAGTTGTATTTTGACTTACCAGGCTAGTTGGTTCGGGTCCAGAGTGATTTAGGAGTGAATTGCGACACTTAGTTTCTTATGAGAAAGTTTATGTTGGAAGAGTTGACCGGATGTTGACTTATGTGTAAACGACCTCGGATTTGAATTTTGATGGTTCCGTTAGCAACGTTAGGTGATTTTGGACTTAAGAGCGCGTCCGGAATATGATTTGGAGGTCCGTAATTAGGCTTGAATTGGCAAAAGTTAGAATTTTGGCGATTTTGGTCGGCAATGGAAATTTTGATATCGGGGTCAGATTATATTTCTGGAAGTTGGATTAGATCCGTGGTGTCATTTTTGACTTGTGTGCAAAATTTGAGGTCATTCGGACGTGTTTTAGCGGGTTTCGGCATCTGTTGTGGAATTCGAAAGTTTAGAAGTTCTAAGGCTTAAATCCAAGTGTAATTTGGTGTTTTGATGTTGTATTGAGTGATTCAAAGGTTTGACTAAGTTCGTATATTGATATATGACTTATTGGTATGTTTGGTTGAGGTCCCAGGGGCCTCAGGGTGTGTTTCGGGTGGTTAACGGATCAAGTTTGAAGTTTGGAGAATTGTTGAAGTTGTCCTGTTGCTGGTGTAATCGCACCTGCGAGGGTATTGCAGCAGGTGCGGTGGGATGGACGCAGGTGCGGAAGTGTGTTGGGTTGGGGAAGATCACAAGTGCGACTGCGTGTACGCATCTGCGAGCCTGCAGAAGCGGAAGAGAGGAGGTCTGGCAGTGGCCGCAGGTGCGAGGACCTTCCGCACCTGCGAGGTCGCAGAAACAGATAAAGAGCGCAGGTGCGGAGATGGGAATTTAAGTGATTTTTCGCATATGCGGAGATTTTTTGCGCAAAAGCGGCACCGCTGGTGCGCATATTGAACCGTAGGTGCGGAAAGCCTGGGCAGAACCTATAAATAGAAGACTTCGCAAAGTTTTGCTCATTTCTACCATTTTCAAGTTGGACCTTGGTTCTTTTGGGGTGATTTGTGAAGGGGATTCAATGGTTTTCACTGACGTAAGTTGCTTGAGCTCTATTATCATTAGCTATGGTATTTTCCGTCGATTTCCCACCTAATTAGTAGGATTTTTGAAGTGAAATAAGGGGTTAGGGCTTTGGATTTTGGAGAGAGTAATTTTGGGATTTGAGGGACCAAATGATGTCGGATTTTGATGAAATTGGTATGGTTAGACTCGTGAGTGAATGGGCTTTCTTGTTTTGTGGTTTTTGTTGGATTTTTGAGACGTGGGCCCGGGGGGGGGGTGGGGGGGGGGGGGGGGGGGTTGAGTGAATTTCGGGATTTGGCCCATAATGCGGTATTTTCTTGTAGAATTGGTTCCTTTAGCCTATATTGATCGTATTGTATTGCTTGTGAATAGATTAGGGACGTTTGGAGGCCGATTTGAGAGACAAAGGCGTCGCGGAGTAGGATTTTGGCTTGGTTTGAGGTAAGTAATACTTTCAAACTTGGTTCTGAGGGTTCGAAACCCCGAACTACGTGTTATGTGGTTAGTAATGAGGTGACACACATGCTAAGTGATGGGCGTGCGGGCGTGCACCGTGAGAATCGTGACCTGGTTCATTCCATGGCACGATTTAATGACTCTTTCTTGTTGATATCCGAGTACCCATTATGTGATAAAGTAATTGAGCTGTAAACATGCTAGATACCATGTTAGGGCTTCATGCCGATACTGTTGGGACCCCTAGTGGTCGTTTCTTGCTGTCATTTTATTGATTTCACTATTATTTTGTGCCGAGTCATATTCATGCATTTCATATCATATCTCAGTCTCGGTTGTTATTATTGGCATAACATATCATTGTTTCCGGGCTAGTTTTCATGACATTGTGAGCCCGTGGGTGAGACTGGGGAGTGATGACTGAGTGAGACCGAGAGCTTGATTATGAGTGACAGTTATGGGATCGAGCTGCACGCTGCAGCAGTTGTATTGATTATGATAGCGTTTGGGCCGTAGGAGCTCCTCCGGAGTCTGCACACCCCTAGTGGGTGGAGATGATATAATTGAGGGATGAATTTCCCTAGACATGGATTTGTCCGAAGTATTGATATCTGGAGATGGATTTCTCCCAAGGGTTGATTACCCTATTTCCTCGTACCGGGTGACTTAATAGTCAGTGATGAGTATGTTCTGGATGATTTCCTGGGCTGGATGGCCATATATGGTACCGGAGTGGTCGAGTGTGTGTATATATAATATCACTACTAATATATAAGTGAGGATAAGCACACACCTTATGGTCAACATGTCTGTTTCATCATACCTTTTTGAAAATGTCTGGGCCCATTGAATAGAGATGTCTCCGTTGCAGCCTTTCGTTCTTTGAGCTGACACTGTCACCTTGAGGCCACGTGGCTAATGTGATAAGTTTCTTGTATAAACCTTCAAAATGCCCTTATATATTTATTTTACACAGAGAATTTGTTAGTTTTAAATGCCCTTATATATTTTGTTAGTTTTAATGCCCTTATATATTTCTTACAATAGAGAATTTGTTAGCTAATAATTTTTTTATAATTTTGTATTTTAAATAGTTACTGTTATTTTGTTTACACTTTCTATTTAGGTAAAAACAAAATAATAATGTTTACATTACTAATATCGAATGGATTTCTTTAACTAAGCCAAATCCAAATGCATAAGTCAATTCGAAATTTATCAAACTTTTATTTTAATTTAATTTGAATAAATAATTATGTTTATATTATTATAATACTTTAATAACGAATGTACATAAATATTCATAAAACAAAAATTTTTTGTTTATATAGAAGTAAAATATTTTCATGTAAAATGTATTTTCTGTTGAAAATATTATAGCGATAGAAGTGCGCCAATGCGCACAAGAAGTGAAAAATGATCTCCACTAATAACTTGAATATCAAAGAGAAATATAAATTTTTCAAAATTTACAGAGAGATCACTATAAAGATTTTCATAAAATGATTTCGGGAATCTTAGGTTGTTAATGAGTAAACTTTTAACATATAAAAATATTTCCAAATAATAGATTAATAAAAAATCTATATTTATTTAAGGATAACTTGGTTAAATCAATCGTAAACTTTAACTTAAGTTGATATGTAAAAGATTTATGTATACAAAACTTCAAATTAAATCTATATTTTCTTAAATCAAGGTGATACAAATATTCATCGATCTTACTGAGAGGAGTCTTAAATATACATGGCTAATAAATAATATGGCAAAATAACATAAACCTATTTTATTTGTAGAATATGATCCATGAAAGTTTAGTTGTAATAAATAAAAATACCCTCCTACCATAAAGGGAAAAAGAAATGCTAATAATACTATAAATCCAACCGCGTTACCTAAAAAAAATGAAAAAAATCAAGCACCAACTTTATGTAGATAATATAATAAATGTTTGTTTGACATTAGAGAAATTTGTCACATGCAACAATTAAAAAGTATTTAACTATTAGATTGGATAAGATAGTGAATTACACGCACAACATACAACAAAATGATTAATTTTAAATGACAATTACTTCAACAGATAACGCTTTATTGATTGACGCTGGTCAAATGGCATCTATTTTGTTGAGAGGTCTTAACCATACTAAGGTTAACAAACATAAGATAGTCAGAGATATAAAACCTATTTTATTGAGCATCCATGAAAGTTTAGTTGTAAAAGACAACCAAAAATAATCCTAGCATAACAAAAGGAAAAAAATATGTAACTCAATAACCTCACCTAAGAATATAAAAATCAATTAAACAATTTTACGTAAACATAAAATGAAAACTATACTGTTTGACAATGAGGTAAACTTGTCAGGTTCAACAATTTAAACTTTTAAAATATTAAGATGAGTGACAAAATTATTAATAAGTTACAAACAACATCTTTAATGAGTGACAAAACTTCAAGTAACAACTCCAAAGAAAATTACATATATAAGGGAGAAATACTTAAATAAACTTAATATAAACAAGAATAATTTGTCTGATACACCGTAGCAGAGTCATGATTTTATTCAAGTGGGTTCAATCTTAGAAGTACATAACATTGTTGTAAAATAGTAGTTGTCAAGTGGGTTCAAATAAAATATTTATACAAAATTTACGCAACTTTATTCGTAATTTAAATGTTTACACAATATTATTTTTTGATGAAGCGGGTTATGCTGATACATGTGAAATTTAATTTAGAAATTATATGAACTTCCTATCGTAAGAAGAGAGTTTACACATATATCGTATTGTAAGATCTGTTCCTTTATCACATTCAGAGTTTGCAAGATTTATAATATAAAATATTAACCTTTTTTTTATATCCGGTAAAATATTAAATTCTGCTATTTTAAGAATTATAAAATTTATTTGATATAAACGACTTTTACCTATACTTAATATTGGGCCCGTGCATAGCACGGGCATCAACTCGCCTAGTATATATATATATATATATATATATATATATATATATATATACACACACTGAGATGGATTTCTCCTCAGGGTTGGATTGACCTTTCTCCTTGGTACTGAGTGACTCACAGTCAGTGTTGTAAAGGGGTGTCTAACGGACCAGGTTTAACCGTAACCGGACCGGCCCAGACCGGTTAAAACCCCAGACCGGTTAACAGCTAGTTTCTTTTTTTTTTTTAAATGTTGGTTACCGTTGGCAACGGTCACCTGCCAAGGAGCCGTTGCCCAATGGCTGATTTGCACAATTAGCCCTTTTTTGGGCCTTTTTTTTAAATTAACACTTTTTGTAATTACAAATTTAAACCTTTGAAAAACTATAAATACACCCCCTTCTTCTTCATTTCTTCACTCATCTCTCATTTCTCAAACTCAAATTCTCAATTAAAGTTAAATCATGCCCCGTACTTCTAGAGTGCGCTCATATGTTTGGGAACACTTTGAGGTGGTAGAAGAAAATGAAGAAGTTCAGAAAGTAAAGTGCAAGAACTGTCGAGTCTTAAATCTTCGTCCAAAGTGTGGCACATGCAGTTTAAGGAGGCATATGAAGAGTTGTCTTGAGCGTCCTCCAGAAATTCATATTTAAGTTGATTTGAGACAATTTGTGTTATTTTAAAATTATTAGACGTATTTATGCTTAATGTTTTAGTTTGTTAGATTAATTTGAAGTATTATTATGCATGAAAATTTAGTTTTACTCCTTTTTCGTTAATTTACTTGTTAAATGCAAACTTCAATTTTGTAATTTTAAAATAAATGTCCACTTGTAATTTATAAGTGCAAATTTTTCCCATATTCATTGTATTCTTTATATTTTTACTTTATATTAATATAACTTACAATAGTTATACAAAATACAAAAAAAAAATCAAAAATTACACTAACCCGGCCCGGCCCAGCCTCTTGTATCCGTAACCCGTATGGTTCATTTTTTACCTGGATGAACCTAAAACCGTTAAACCCGGTAAGCCCCAACCCGTAACCGGCCCGGAACCCAACCCGTACGATTACTAATTTTTCCTACCCAGCCCGACCCGGCCCACCCGTTAGACACCCATAGTGGTGTATATGTTGTGGGATGGATTTTCATGGGCCGAATGGCCATATTCAGTACCGAGTGGTTGAGCACTTGAGAGTGGGAGTACATTGTGCATTTCATACAGTCGGTGCATTGGCATGTAGAGGCAGTTGAGTTATATATCTTAAACTGTTCAGTCCTGTATTTACCTTATTACATTGAGCTGTCTATTTAACTGAAAACATGCCTACGTTTCTGTACGTTGTTTCTATTATATCTGTTGAGGTTGAGTTCCTCGCTACCTTTTAGTCCATAGTTTGAAATCGTTGTTAGATAACTGTATTTGTAAAATAATTCTGGAAATATAAATGAATATAAACAGAAATGAGCAACGAAATAATAGAAAACCAATTCGAGCCCACTGAATTCACAGTGTTTCCTTAAGGAATTTAATCCCCTCCTAGTACCCAAGGTTATGGATTATTTCCTCCCAGGATAGAACGAATTACACACTGGTGTAGTGGTACTTCAAACCCCAGTGTTTCAGCGAACACAAAGTTCAGTAGCAAATCACACTTACTTTTTACTTTGTTTGATACTAAAAGTATGTAGAAGAAGGAGAGAAAACTCAGAAAATCGTAGTGAAATTCTGAGCAGAATAGTGTTGTATTTATAGCCAAAGTTGGGCTGAAATCTGAAGAGGTGCAACTCTTCAGAATGGCTGTTTATGCAAAACGCCCACAGCATAAATGCCATTACATAAATGGCCATTTACTCAACAATAAAGAGGGAAAATAAAGAAGGAAAATTGAAGAGGGTAGTTACTTTTCTGTTACCAAAACAGAAAAACGGATTGGATTTAATATTAATATTTAATATTAATATTCTGTTATTAAAACAAATATTTAACAATATTTCTGTTAATATTTTACTATTAACATATAAATTTGGTCCAAAAAGTTAATCAATCAATCGATCATTTGACCAAATCCAAATCCAAATCCGAATCCGAATCCGAATCCGAATCCGAATTCGAAGCCGAAGCCGAAGCCGAGCCGAGCGAGCGACGACGACGACGACGACGACGACGGTGCGAGGCTTGCCTTCTTCTTAACTCTTTAAGAGCTAGAAGAAGAGCAACTGCTTATATACCCATAAAAAACCTCTTCCTCCTCCAATATGGGACAATGCCCATTTGCCGAGGGGGGGGGGGGAACTTAAAATTTCACTCAAAAATTTCATTTCCCTCCATTTCCCATTCACCATCTTTTAAGTATTTAATATATTAATTAAATACATACAAAACCCAACAATCCCCCACATGAATGGGGAATGGCTATATCACGGAAGTATGCATGAAAAACTGTGTGATTCGCAAGTAAGGATTAATTGCATCTGGATAAGTAGGTTTCCCTTTGAACTTTCCGTAGTGAACTTATGTCGGATATACTCGATCAATCGGTAGATTTGATATCTTTGTACCGTCGAACTTTAGTGTATACCTAGACAACCCTAAGTCACACAACCACCCCTTAACCGTCTTTGGTTCTCATTGTTGTGTTCGTTTCAGCCATGAACACCGCCTAGTTTCATAAGTGCGTAGAGAAATGGCCTTACAATGTTCTCCTTGAAGCGGCTAACACTTCACACTTACATAGGTGATTCCTAAACGTGTCATCCCGTAGATACACTATTTGATATACCCCGTATCAAATTTAGAAATCATTAAAAAGCCTTAATGCTTTATCCTTGGTACTAAACATTGTCTCATCACGAGAATGGACCAAAAGTTTAGTTGACAATGTTGAACCGTCATAAATGACTTTGTTTGATCTCCTTGAACCTAGATCTTGGGATCTCCAGTCTTCTAGGTAGAGTTACCGCCACTATGACTTGTTCTCGGCCACAGTCCCATTCCCCTTAATGACTTCTCAACTACCTCTCTAGTTAGGCCTTTTGTAAGTGGATCCGACACATTATCACTTGACTTTACATAGTCAATCGTGATAATTCCTCTAGAGAGTAATTGTCTAACGGTTTTATGTCTTCGTCGTATATGGCGAGATTTACCGTTATACATAACGCTCCCAGCCCTTCCAATTGCTGCTCGACTATCACAATGTATGCATATTGGTGCCAACAGTTTGGGCCAAAATGGAATATCTTCCAAGAAATTCCGGAGCCATTCAGCTTCTTCACCGGCTTTATCCAAGGCTATGAATTCAGCCTCCATTGTAGAGCGGGCAATACAAGTTTGTTTGGATGACTTCCAAGATACCGCTCCTCCACCAATAGTGAATACATATCCACTTGTGGACTTGGAATCAGTTGATCCGGTGATCCAATTTGCATCACAGTATCCCTCAATGACCGCAGGATATTTATTGTAGTGCAAAGCAAAGTCCTGGGTATGTACTAAATACCCCAAAACTCGTTTCATGGCCATCCAATGAGATTGGCCTGGATTGCTCGTATATCGACTCAATTTACTTATAGCACAAGCTATATCTGGTCGTGTACAATTCATGATGTACATTAAGCAACCCAACACACGAGCATAATCCAATTGTGATATGCTCTGGCCTTTGTTCTTTGCTAATGCAAGATTCACATCAATTGGAGTCTTTGCAACTTTAAAGCCCAAGTGCTTGAATTTTTCAAGTACTGTCTTAATATAATGAGATTGTGACAATGCTAGACCTTGAGAAGTCTTATGGATCTTAATTCCCAGAATTAAATCAGCAACTCCCAAGTCTTTCATATCAAANGATGAAGCTGAAATTTTATTATTATTTTCAACAACCATTACATTCAGCTTGAAAAGGTCCTCAGTGAGGTAACCTTTTCCTACAAACATTTCATTCTTACTTATTACAACCTTATCGGAAACAAAAACACATTTAAAACCATTCTTAACAAGAAGTCCAGTAGAGACTAAATTCTTCCTAATCTCGGGAACATGAAGGACGTTGTTCAAAGTCACCACTTTGCCGGAAGTCATTTTGAGAAATATCTTCCCACATCCTTCAATCTTCGCCTTTGAAGCATTTCCCATAGAAATCGTCTCATCAGGTCCAACAGGAGCATAAGAAGCGAAAGCTTTGAAGCATTTCCCATAGAAATCGTCTCATCAGGTCCAACAGGAGCATAAGAAGCGAAAGCTTCTCTAACAGCACAAACATGGCGAGTGGCTCCAGAATCAATCCACCACTCTTTAGGATTGCCTACCAAGTTGCATTCGGAAAGCATGGCATATAAATCATCAACATCATCATGATTTTCAACCATGTTTGCTTGACCCTTCTTCTTGTCTTTCTTCGGAGCACGACACTTCGTAGATTTGTGTCCGATTTTTCCACAGTTGTAGCAGTTTCCACTGAACCGCTTCTTGCTTGGGTTGTATTTCGGTCCAGAAGCCTTCTTCCTCTTTTTGTTCTCTTCAACAATATTTGCTCCCATTATTGTTGAGTTTCCACAGCCTCTCTTTTCAGCAGCTTTGTTGTCCTCTTCGATTCTCAACCGAACAATGAGATCTTCAAGGGACATCTCCTTGCGTTTGTGTTTCAAGTAGTTTTTGAAGTCCTTCCACAAAGGAGGCAACTTCTCAATCATTGCTGCTACTTGAAATGCTTCATCGATGACAAGACCTTCAATGAAATTTCTGTTAGTAAAAATACTAAGATTATTACTTTCAATATCAATATTAATTTGAGTTATACCTTCAACAAGGAGATCGTGAATAATCACTTGCAATTCCTGGACTTGGGTAATAACAGACTTGCTATCTACCATTTTGTAGTCCAAAAACTTTGCAGCAACAAACTTTTTCAACCCGGCATCTTCGGTTTTGTATTTCCTTTCAAGCGCAGTCCACAGTTCCTTTGACGTTTCCACGCCACTGTAGACGTTATACAAAGCATCCTCCAGCCCGCTTAGAATATAATTCTTGCACAAAAATCTGAATGCTTCCACGCCTCAATCACGAGAAAGCGTTCAGTTTCTGGAGTTTCATCGGACAGCACAGGAACATCTTCCTTGATGAACTTCTGGAGACTTAGAGTAGTCAAATAGAAGAACATCTTTTGCTGCCAGCGCTTGAAATCAATCCTGGAAAATTTTCCGGGTTTCTCCGCCTGTGCCAATGCTACCGGTGTCGTTCGGCTTGTTGAGGCATTGGCAGTCACCATTGGAACAGCTTGGTTCTCATTCTCATTAGTCATTTCTGTAAAAGAATGACACAAACGTTAAAATCATGTAGATTTAAATAGAGTACAAAACCACAAAGGTTTTACTCTTCCAGAAATAGTAAGTACAAATACAGAAAATATATTAAATTCCTTAAGCTTGTTAGATAACTGTATTTGTAAAATAATTCTGGAAATATAAATGAATATAAACAGAAATGAGCAACGAAATAATAGAAAACAAATTCGAGCCCACTGAATTCACAGTGTTTCCTTAAGGAATTTAATCCCCTCATAGTACCCAAGGTTATGGATTATTTCCTCCCAGGATAGAACGAATTACACACTGGTGTAGTGGTACTTCAAACCCCAGTGTTTCAGCGAACACAAAGTTCGGTAGCAAATCACACTTACTTTTTACTTTGTTTGATGCTAAAAGTATGCAGAAGAAGGAGAGAAAACTCAAAAAATCGTAGTGAAATTCTGAGCAGAATAGTGTTGTATTTATAGCCAAAGTTGGGCTGAAATCTGAAGAGGTGCAACTCTTCAGAATGGCTGTTTATGCAAAACGCCCACAACATAAATGCCATTACATAAATGGCCATTTACTCAACAATAAAGAGGGAAAATTGAAGAGGGTAGTTACTTTTCTGTTACCAAAACAGAAAAACGGATTGGATTTAATATAAATATTCTGTTATTAAAACAAATATTTAATAACATTTCTGTTAATATTTTACTATTAACAAATAAATTTGGTCCAAAAAGTTAATCAATCAATCGATCATTTGACCAAATCCAAATCCGAATCCGAATTCGAATCCGAATCCGAATCCGAAGCCGAAGCCGTAGCCGTAGCCGTAGTCGAAGCCGAAGCCGAGCCGAGCGAGCGACGACGGCGACGGCGCGAGGCTTTCCTTCTTCTTAACTCTTTAAGAGCTAGAAGAAGAGCAATTGCTTATATACCCATAAAAAACCTCTTCCTCTTCCAATATGGGACAATGCCCATTTGCCAAGGGGGGAACTAAAAGTTTCACTCAAAAATTTCATTTCCCTCCATTTCCCATTCACCCTCTTTTAAGTATTTAATATATTAATTAAATACATCCAAAACCCAACAATCGTTACTTACTCAGTCGGTGTACTCATGTTACCCGCTGCACCTTGTGTGCAGATCCAAACACTTTTGGTCCTAGTGGAAGTTGCTGATCAAGGCTTCAGGCTTTAGGAGACTATCGAGGTATCTACATGGCATTCGTAAGCCTTGACTCTCCATCTCTATCTCTAGATGTATTTTAGTTTGTTTCCTTCAACGTTGTAATAGACTATGTTCTCCTTTAGACGCTCATGCACTTATTGACACCCTGGTTTTGGGCTGGATTGTATCTTATCTTGGAATTTCTTATGTTCAAACAGTTTCTTTAAATGTTAATAGCTTCCGTTAAATGTTTTCAAACTTATTGTTGTTGTGTTGGTTTGTTGAGTTGAGGCTTGCCTAGTTCCATGATAGACGCCATCACGACGGGTTGAGTTTTGGGTCGTGACAATAGAACTTCATAGCATCTTTCAACAATGAATCATGCATTGCGGGGTGGATCTTGACTCCAGGAGGAAGTAATAGAGTTTAGGCAATAGGACCCACTCGTATGAGAATCTTAAAGGGTCCATAGTATTTGGAAGCCAACTTGTGTGATGAATGGTGGGATATAGTCACTTGTTTATAGGGTGTAATCTTCAGATAGACCCAATCACCTACATCAAAATTGCCTATCACTTGTGTGTGAATCTACTTGTTGCTTCATTCTATGTTGAGCTCTTCTCAAAATGTGTTTAAGCAATAACAATTTCAGCTCTACATTGAGCAAAATGTTGTCAACTTCAGCTGAAGCTGACTCCCCTGGCAAGTAGGATAAATGTAAGGGAGGTGGTCGACCATATGGTTCTTCATAGGGAGGTGTCTGTATGGCCGAGTGAAATGAGGTGTTATACTAGTACTCAACCATAGGCAAGCAGGAGTACCAGTTAGCAGAATCTTCATTTCAGTAGCAGCTTAAGTAGGTCTCAAGACTTCTGTTCAACACCTCAGCCTGCCCATCAAATTGGGGATTGTATGCAGAAGAGTTGAACTCTTTGTAGTGAGAACAACTCTTGCTAGAAGGTACTGAGAAAGACAACATCTCGATCACTTGTAATGGTATCAGGTAGACCATGTAACCTCACCACATCGTATAAGAATACCTTAGTAACCGATTGAGCAATATAAGGATGCTTCAATGGAATAAAATGACCATGCTAGCTAAGCATGTCCACTACTACTAGTATCACCTCATAACCATTAGATTTATGGAGTCCATCAATGAAATCCATACTGATTTGAGACCACACCAAATCTGGAATATGTATTGGTTGTAACAAGCCATGATAAGCAGCCAGGTTAAATTTGTTCATTTGGAACACATCACATTTCTGAACGAAATCACTCACATATTTCCTCATGTTCTTCCATTGGAACAATGTTGTAGTATCCTTAGAGTAGCTTCAACAATTGAGTGGCCACATTAAGGGGTTGCATGCCACAGAGTGATGATTATCTTCCTCAATTCTGGTACCTTGCCTATCACCAATCTGCCCTTTCTCTTTAGCTGCCCTTGAACCCATGTGAGCTGTTTGTGAGTATGTGGATGGGCTTGAATTTCTTCAATGAGGTGCTTCATCTTCTAATCTGAGTTCCAACTATCAATTATATCTTGAAAAAGATCAGTATCATTAAGTGAAACCACTAGTGCCAATAGTTCAGCTCCAGTCACTCTAGAAAATGCAGCAACTACCTTGTTCTCCACCCCCTTATTATACTCTATTGAATAATCAAATGATATTAGTTTGGTTAACCACAGTAGTCGGGAGTTGGTGTGTAGGGTCTGCTCCATAAGATACTTCAAGGCTTTTTGGTCAGTCCTGATAATGAATTTCTGTCCTAACAAATACTTTTTGTTACTGCATATGCCATAGCTAATAACTCTCTATCATAGAAAGACAGAGCTGTATGTCCAGGGGACAAAACCTTGCTAATAAAAGCTATTGGATGTCCTTTCTGCATAAGTATTGCTCCAGTGCCATAGCCATTGACATCGGTTTCTACAATGAAAGTGTTACGCCCCGTAATATTACGTCGATATTACGTCCTGCAGTATCATATTACGATGATGTTACGTTTCGCAGTACTAAATTACGACAATGTCGCACCCTGTAGTATTGTACGTTGAATTTCTCATAAGGTAATTGACATCAATCCAAGTGAAAGATTATTTGGAGATTATAAGGATTATGCTATTTCACAAGTGATGAGTAAATTCGTGAAGGTGAGAGGGTAAACAAATAAAAAAAAAGAGTTTCGCCGAAGTTTGGCATTTTGGGATAAAATACGGTCCGAGCAAAAATACCCGTTATTTTGTAGACTGGTGCCATACAAGGTACCCCATGACCACGATAGTAGGGTACATAAAGTGTATTAAAAGTAAGTTGTATTTTAAATAATTTGAGATAATTTCTAATTATGTAAATTATTGGTTAATGGGAAAATTAACAAGTTATTTAAAATTAGTGGATAATTAATTAATAAACTTGGGATAAGCTTAACCCCTCCCCACGTGGCAGCCCATTAATCTAGCCTTGTGACTCTTATATAATACTTGAAAGGTGGCAAACATTTAGTAAACTATGTGTCATTAGTCATCATAGTTGGGGCCACCTAAGAAAATAATAAATATAATAAGGATGACATTATAGTCTCTTAATGATTTCAGCAAACTTTCCTTTTCAAAAATAGTACCGTCATAAACCTCTTAGAAAGAGTTTCAACAAAAAATGCAACATTATTAATCTCTTGAGAAAAGTTTCAGCAAACTTTCCCTTTCATATATAGAAACGTTATAAATATCTTGAGAAAGAGTTTAGACATAGATGATTTTGCAATAGTAACGTTATTGCTTTGAGCATTTCATACGGATTGTTCTTTATTTCGATCTCGCCGTTACGTATTTTGTCACAATTAACGCTATCAGAGGGATTGTCAAGAGAATCGACTCAGGTATGTTAAGGCCGTCCCTTCTTTCTTTTTGGCATGATCCGTACGATACAAACGAAATGAGCAGACACATAATTTCCATAAATGACTCTATTCATAGAAGTATTAGAGATGTCTATGTTCTTGAGTTCCCATTCGTCTTATTATTCTATTTTCTGTTCATGGATCTCAGAAAAATACATAAGTTGACAAAGTTTGTTTCATGATATTAATCAGAGGTATAACGGTCTTATGACGTTCCGAGAAATTTTATTGACGTACTTCTCATGCATTGCATTCATTTATACATGTACATTGACCCACGACCAGACGGCGTTATATATGCGTATATATGTATGTATATGTATATAGGATATGAAAAAAGGTTACGGCGTTATATACGCACCACCACCTGATCAACTGGTATACGTTGATGATTTGCCCACAGTGGCCGAGATGATATGACGGGATGCCCTCAGAGGCTTGATGATGTTATGAATGCATATACCCATGCATGGTATGACATTTATACGCATATGCACGACATCATAATATTAAATGATTCACAGAGTTATTCAGATATACATGTTGAGTCTTTTACTCCATGTTTTTCTCATGTCTACTAGTTACTGATTTTCATTCCTTACATACTCGGTACATTATTGGTACTGACGTCCCTTTTGCCTGGGGACGCTGCGTTTCATGCCCGCAGGTCCTAATAGACAGGTCTAGAGTCCTCCAAGTAGGCTATCAGCTCAGCGGAAGGTGTTGATGCGCCCCATTTGCTTCGGAGTTGCTTCTTTGGTCAGCATGATTAGTACATGTATTGATTGGTATGGTGGGACCCTGTCCCGACCTTTATGATATTATGTATTATTAGAGGCTTGTAGACAGATGTCATGTATACGGATACTTGTATGGCCTTGTCGGCCTATGTTTCGAGTATATACAGAATCATGCCGGCCTTATAGGCCCGTACTTCATATGTATAAGTTTGTATTCCCTCATGCTTTACTCTGATTCATTTACCTATGATAGAATGATATGAAATATACGTTATGTTGGTACTCGGTTGAGTAAGGCACCGGGTGCCCGTCGTGGCCCATCGGTTTGGGTCGTGACAGAAAGTTTTGTTAGCATCTGGTAAAGCTAGAACATGAGCCTGGGTGAGTGCTTTTTTCAAAGCTACAAATGTTGCGACCAATCCTGAAAGACCACTCTTTCGTCTAAGGATGCCTAACCGCCGCACCGATCATTCGGGGGGAGGCGGGACCTTTTAACATAAAATAAAGAATAAGGGACTGACTTCTTTCTTGACAAGGATCCTGAATAAATCGCACATGCTCCTTCGTTCTATCTTTTTTTTTCTGAAAGGCGGGTCTTCCTAGTGGGCTCATCGCCACTAGGCAGTCATCTTTGATCCTGATCGACCGACCTTTCCGATCTGAACTTGACCATTTGAAACCATCCTTCTTAGTGAGGTCAATTAGAGGTTTGCAGATCACTCCAAAACATTTAATGAATCTTTTGTAATAGCCAGCTAGGCCCAGAAATCCTCTAAGCTGTTTGAGAGTTGTTGGTGTAGGCCAATTCTGTACAGCTCTATCTTTTGAGGATCAGAAATACTCCTGCAACTATGATGAAATGTCCTAAGTATTCAATCTTTTGGACCCCAAATAAACATTTGCTCTATTTAGCAAAGAGTTGATGTTTACTCATCTCCACCAAAACAGAACTCCAATGAATTAAACGATCCTCTATAGTGCTGCTGTAGATAAGAATATCATCAAAGAAGACCAACACATGTTTTTTGAGAAATTTCTGGAAAACAAAGTTCATTAATCCTTGAGATGTTGCATGAGCATTGGAAAGACCAATTGGCATTACCAGATACTTAAAATATCCAAAATGATTTCTGGAAGCAGTTTTAGGCACATTTTCCTTGGCCATCCTGAGTTGGTGATATCCAGACCTTAGGTCTATTTTAGAGAAGATCTTAGAACCACCTAGCTTATCTAGCAGATCTTCTACAATGGGACTAGGAAATTTGTTTTTCACAGTGTATTTATTCAAGTCTCTATAGTCGACGCAAAGCCTCCATGAACCATCCTTCTTACCTACTAAAATCGCCGGTGAAGCAAAAGGACATCAGCTGGGCTGAATGATTCCTTGGTCTATCATTTGTTATACAAGGCCTTCAATAATATCCTTCTTAATTGAAGGATACCTATATGGCCTTTTATTCACAGGCTCAGTTCCATTTTGTAGAATAATTCTGTGATAAGAAACACCTTTAGAGGGAGATAATTCAGCATGTTCCTTAAATAGTCTAGAGTGCTCGGCTAGTAATTGTACTAGTCTAGTATCTTCCTCAGACTCCTCCTCAGCTTTGATAGCACGACATTGCTCTTCTGAAATTCCCATAGGTAACACTTGTATCATGCATAGTTGAGATAGATCCCCTACATATTTGACTAATTTTTCAGCTTCTTGAACTTTTACTTGACTACCAGCACCCCTGAGAAGGTGTTTCCTTCCTTTGTACCAAAACTCTATGGCCAACTTCTTAAAGTTCATCTTTATGTCCCCAAGTGTTAGTAGCTAGGGTGGGCATATATCGGTCAGAACTGAAGAAACCGCCTGAATCAAAAATATTTTTATTTCGATTTCGGTTATTCGGTTTTTTCGGTCGGTTTCAGTTTAAAATTTTAGTTATTCGGTTCGGTCATCGGTTATTGATTTATTTGGTTCGATTACCAAAAACCTAATTATTAGCAAATGAATTCTTTAATAGGCTAAGCCCATACGTAATAATATTAGGCCCAATTTTAAGTGAATGAATTGGACATCTTAGTTGGACAGCAGTATCAGATTTTTACAACAAAAACCCTAATAATATTATCTCCATCTCTCATTCTTGAGAGAAACAAGGATCAGCCGCCCCTCCCCCTTTGTAAATCCACTCAAGCTCTCATTTCTTGAGAGATAGCCACTGCTGCTTTACCTCACAGCCTCACCGGCGACCGACTATCGACGATTTATTGAGCTTTGTATTTGGTTGTTGTTCTGATGATTAGTGTCATTGAAGCAACGCTTTTTAACATTGATGTCGTCTGGTCGTTCTTGTTATTGTCACGCGGAAAAGACGCAGATCTCGCCGGAAGTGACCTTTTTTGTTGAATCTCTATGACATACTGTTCTTTGTTATTGTGTTACGACTTTTCCGGCGACCTTTGCTAAAACTTGCAGAACTCTTGCACCCTGTTGTTTGTTCAGATTTATGATTTATCACGTTCAAGCAACACAAGAAGTCCGAAATTTTGCAAAACCTAACAAATTCGCCAGTCTAATTATTACATAGAAAGAGCCCAATATGATAATGTTCAAAATGAAAATCGATTCAAAATAAACCAAACTGAAATTGAAAAACCGAACTTATTTCAGTTCGATTTTGGTTACTACTTTTACCAAATCGAAAACCAAATAACCGAACCGGATCGACCAAACGCCCACCCTTATTAGTAGTCATTGTACTCTTATCTCTACCCCATAAGATCCTAAAGGTAACAGTAGAAACTCCGCTGAGAATTCACCACCCTACAACAACCAAGTGATTGTGCATATCTTATCTACTGTCATGTTTCCATTAACAACAACTACTAGTTGAGGTTTTGTAGATTTGATTTTACACGTTAAATGCTTGACCGATTCAGGGTCTATAAAATTATGAGAATTCCCAGTATTAATTAGTATAGTTAAAGCCTTTTTTGCATGATAACCGGTGACCTTTAAGGTCATGTACCCCAGTGAACTATTCAAGGCATTGATAGAAATTTTCATTTTTTCCATACATTGAGGTGGTTCCAGCTGATCCATTCATCCATCTTGAATTACTAACTCATGTTCTCTTCATCTATATGAGACACTTCCTCTAACTCCTCTAGTTCTAATATGTACAATTGTTTTGAATTGTTACACCTATGTACTGGTGTATATTTATCATTACAGAAATAACACAACCCTTTGCCATTTTCTCATTCATCTCATATATGCTTAGTGTTATTTTAGTAAACTCTCTAGTATAAGAAGAACTATTAGAATTAGGAGTTGGTAATAAAGGCTTACCACTGCTGCCTTGTCCTGAATATCTCTTAGTTAAAGAGTTGGCTGTGTAAGCAGGTTGTTTAGTTCTAATATGTACAACTGTTTTGAACTGTTACACCTATGTCCTGGTGTATATTTATCATTACAGAAATAACACAACCCTTTGCCATTTTCTCATTCATCTCATATATGCTTAGTGTTCTTTTAGTAAACTCTCTAGTGAAGAACTATTAGAATTAGGAGTTGGTAATAAAGGCTTACCACTGCTGCCTTGTCCTGAATATCTCTTAGATAAAGAGTTGGCTGTGTAAGCAGGTTGTTTAGTTGCAGTCAAGTATGCTTCTTATATCCTCGCAGTTCTGTACTCTTCAGATAGAGTAGTTGGATTGGTCAACTTGACAACAACGTTCAATTCATGCTTCAGACCACCAAGAAAACAGTTGATTGCATTTTCTTGAGATAGCGTCACCATATTCAGATTCTGTAACGACCAAACCGGTCGTTTTGAGCTTTTGCACTTTGATCGCCAGTTCTCGGGCATGACTTGCCCCGTGTTATCCATTATGACCGATGTAGATCGTTGGTTTTGGCTTTCAGGAAAATCGGAATGAATTTGAAAGAATAGTCTCAGTTGAAGGCGTTGAATTTGAAAGGGTTGACCAAGAGTTGACTTATTTGTATATGAGCTCGGATCGGAATTTTTATGATTTGGTTAGCTTCGCTGGGTGATTTATGACTTAGGAGCGTGATCGGAATTGGTTTTGGAGGTCCGGTGTAGAATTAGGCTTGAATTGGCGAAGTCAGTATTTTGGCGAATTCCGGTTGATAGGTGAGATTTTGATCCGAGGGTCGGAATGGAATTTAGAGTTGCTGTAACTTTGTTATGTGATTTGGGATGTGTGTGCAAAATTTCAGGTCATTCGGAGATGATTTGGTTGGGTTTTTGATCAAATGTGCGTTTCGGAAGTTTTAGAAGAACTTAGGCTTAAATTCAATGTAATTTGATGATTTTGGTGTTGTTTGAGGCGTTTTGATGATTGGAACAAGTTTGAATGATGTTATAGGAGGTGTTGGTGCTTTTGGTTGAGGTCCCGGGGGCCTCGGGGTGATTTCGGATGGTTAACGGAAAGTTTTGGACTTGTGAAATTGGAAATTTGCTGCTGCTTCTGGTATTTTCGCTTCTGCGGATTTGGGACCGCAGAAGCGGTCTCGCAGATGCGATGGGGAGGTCGCAGGTGCGAAATTTGGCTTGGGGAGCTGTTTCCGCAGAAGCGAACGAGGAGCCGCATCTGCGGTATCGCAGATGCGACATTGGTATCGCAGAAGCGGAGTCTTGCCCTTAGAGAAATTCCGTAGGAGCGGAGCTTGGTCCGCAGAAGCGGAAGCCGCAGATGCGATATTTCGACCGCAGAAGCGGATTTTGGACGTAAGTGAATTTCCGCAAAGGCGGAAGGTTGACAGCAAAAGCGGAAGTCGCGGAAGCGAGAATTGACCGCAGATGCGGTTTCGCCTGGTCAGAATTATTAAAGTTCATCTACGCGAATTTTTGAAGGGTTTCTCATTCTAACTTTGGACTTGGAGTATTGTGGGCGATTTTGAAGAGTGTTTTCAAGGAGCTTCGATAAGGTAAGGGTTCTTGGACTTAAAACACGATTTTATGGTGCAAATACATGGATTAAGGCTGAAAACTCAAGAAATTAATGGGCAAAAATGGTGATTTAGGGCTTGAACTTAAGAGAGCAAAAATTTGGAATTTGAGGGGTCATTTGTACTCCGAATTTGGTGTTCTTTATATGTATAGACTCGTGGCGAGATAAGGAACCCGTTGATGTAAAAATTTCTGAGTTTCGAGAAGTGGGCCCGGGGCTCGGGTTTTGGTAATTTCGGGATTTGTGCCCGTTATTGTTTGTTTTCGGTTGGGCTTTGTTCCCTTAGCATATTGTGATGTATTCGCTTTGTCTTTGGATAGATTCGACGTGTGGAGGCCGATCTGAGGGGCAAAGGCGTCGCGAGCTAGAGTTTTCGCCGGTTCGAGGTGAGTAATGATTGTAAATGATATCCTGAGGGTTTGAAACCCCGGATTTGCACATCATAGTGCTATATTGAGGTGACTTGCACGCCGGATAACGAGCGTGGGGTAGAGCACCATTGGGGATTGCGACTTGGTCCGTCCCGATCAATGAATTTACTGTGTATTTGTCTGAAATTACTTGTTATCATCACAATTTGGGCTGATCGCCATATTTGGGCTTCGTGCCAGCTATTTGAACCCTTCGGGGATTGATGTTGATAATTCCTCACTGTTTTAATTATATACTTGAACTCAGTCACGTATTTTCTACTGTTTTAAAACTCAGCCAAGTTTATTATGCCTTAAATGCTTGAAATGATATTTTAAAAATATTTTAGGCTGAGCATCATGTTTTACTGTTGCCCGAGTGGCTTGTTGATCTTTCACTGGGTAAGGCTGAGGGCCTTTATTGTGAGGATACGTTTGGATCGTGCTGCACGCCGCAGCAGTGTTATACTGATATTGATATGAGGCCAAGGGCCTAGATTGATGCCACGAGATGGCTTGATATTGCGCTTGGGCCGTAAGGGGCCCCTCCCGGAGTCTGCATACCCCCAGTGAGCGCCGTCGACGATAAACGGATTGGACTGCACGCCGCAGTGATATGTGGAGCGGGCTGCACGCCGCAGCGGTACTAGTACTGTTCTGTGTGTTTACTTTATTTTATTTGCTTGCTTTACCTGTTGTTGTGCTACTTCATGTGATATCTACCGGATTGCCTGACATTATCTGTTAATTGAGTGCGGTGCCCGAGGGGCGGACTTCTGTGCTTATCTGCACTATTTGATTTGCATTCGTTTGCATACTGTTGTAAAAGTCATTTTCAAAAGAGGTTTTAAACTGAGCTAAGATATTTCTAAAGATTTCACAGCTTCACGGCTTTTCTCAAAGGGTTTTACACTACTTCTATATGGCATGATGATATGTCATACGTGATTTCTTACCGCTCAGTTGTTATTTACCTTTATTACTCACTGAGTTGGAGTACTCACTTTACTCCCTGTACCCCGTGTGCAGATGCAGGTATTTATTCACCCGGTAGCGGGTTTGGCTGATCAGAGTTAGAGATATAGGAGTTAACGAGGTGACTGCCAGCATTCGCAGCATCGTTCTTCTCCCTTTGTTCATTATTCTTGATTACTGCACATTTCGACCTTGTGGTTGTACCTACATTCTAATAGATGCTCGTGACTTGTGACACCCCGGTTAGGGCTGTGTGGGGTTGTAATTCCGCTAATTATTATTATTAAATCATATTTTAGCTATTTATTCATGTTTAAATTATTTTTGAAAAGACGAGTTGGGTTAGTTAGCTGGCCTCGTCTTCACGAGAGGCGCCATCACGACCAGTGCGGGGTTTGGGTCGTGACAAGTTGGTATCAGAGCCTAGGTTACTAGGTCTCACGAGTCATGAGCAGGTTTAGTAGAGTCTCGCGGATCGGTACGGAGATGTCTGTATTTATCCTCGAGAGGCTGCAGAACCTTTAGGAAAACTTCACATTCTTGGAATTCTTATCGTGCGTCCTTGATTCAGTTTGAAATGTAACTCTTGAAATTCCTTCCACGCGTTCGCATGCGTGCATGAGCGCTCGGTATCAGATGTGCCTTGATGGTTTGTGATTCCCCGATCGAGGGGCGAGATGTGATCTCTGTGAGCTTGATATTGGGCCAGTCTAGAGGACTTGAGGCCGTGTCTTTGCCTATGGCTTGAGCACCGAAGTGCTGATTGTGTGAGCAAGTGTTTTGAATTTATATGTTCAGTATTGTCCCTATTAGCGGGAGTGACGGTTGGTTAGCCACGTGATGAGTATGTTAGTACCGCGAGATATATCTATATGACTTGGAAGTGACGAGGAAGGTCTGCTGGATGATAGATGAACTATTAAATGTATGATTTCCATTGTGATCGGATGTGTCGCTCCGAGTTATGGGCGCGTGAAGAATCTTTTCGTGTCTCCTAGTTGAGAGTGAAGTAAATCTTATGTTGCGGTATGAGATCAGACTCAGAAAGATTAAGTGGCTGAGTAATGTGTATGACGGTGGAAGGTATACGGAAATGTTATAGTGAGGCGAAGCAGGTGGGTTATCTCCTGCGGAGTGTTCTGAAGTGGTGTGATCCTTATGTGTATGTTAGAAGATCTCATGCGTAATTGAAGGGTACGTGTTGAAATTTGAAATTTTGGGCCGCTTAAGAGAGTGGGCTTAACCGTTGCGGGGATGAATGCGAGATTTGTAGAAGATTTACAGCACTAGATGATCTGTGTTTTCACAAACTTATAAATGATTTGAGTTTAATCTCACTATGGTATTGTGGCATCGGTAGAGTAAAAGTGTTATGAGTTATTGAGTGTACCTTGATTTATGGCTTCGAGCCAAGTGGGGGGAGTATGCTGTGAGCAGTTTATTGCACGGTTAGGTGCTATGTTGGTTCCAGTTTGAGGCGTGCGAGTGAATTAGCTATGGCTCGTAAAAAGGAAAATATTGGCAAAGGTTATATTATGCTTCATAGGGTATGAGAATCACGGAATGTCTAGAGTTGTTGTTGATAAAGAATTCTCGATGCATAGAGCAGGAAGTCGCTTGGTTGTATTGGGATGAGGATCTCATTTTACGGTGTCGGAGTGCCAATGAGGCACGAGTGGTTCTGTTCATTGATCAGGTAAATTGCAGCTTGAATAAGATTGAATGACCTGCAAGAATAGTTCTAATGTGATTCAAGAGTCTGTATACATCAATTGAGTGCTCTAAACTTGCATATGTGGTTAGAGACTGTGTTTTCATTGGAAGAGGTCAAGACTTGTGGTATTTTATGTTAATTATGGGATTCTATGTATAAGTATCAGGAAAGTAAAGGTAACAGACTTAGATTCGCAGGAATCTCTTCAGAGTAAAGTATTCTGGAATGTAATGTTTATGGGAATATTTGAGAGAGTATTCAGCGGCTTATGGGCCTTAGTGAGCGTGGAGTTATGTTTGGGTCTTGTGAGGTAAACCTGGGTTGAGAGATTGTGGTACTACAGCAAGAGGGAGCATCAAGCTGAAAATGAATCAGAAGGAAATTTAGATAGATGGAGTAGCTTGATAGTAGACCGAATCGGTATAGTAAGAATATGATCAATTCTTTGTATGTGTTCGAGGTAATGGGTTCTTACAGGTATTTCGCAACAATGCTCATGGGTTTTGATGGCTTGCTTAGCTTGGCCTAGTTAGAAGGATTTAGTCCTGGCAGTTTAATTTGTGCAAACGGAATTGGGAGAGTTCTTGTTGATTCCTACCGTGGTTGGAGAGGTGCATTTTCTACGAATATGAGAGACATGGGAGGTGTAACGATTTTTCTTCTAGATGGGATCAATGGAAGTTCTTGACTAGTTGAGTGCGTAGATGTCTGTGGCTCGGAAGGGAGATAAAAAGTTTTCCTGTTATCCTTGGATGGTATGGTATATGCGGCATGTTGTGGTGGATCGAGATTTGCGTGTATGAGGTTTCAGTTCAGTTCTGAAAGGAAGTTCATAACACTCTTAGGCTGCGGGTAGTCTCAGATGATTAAGGAAATGGTATTGTTATTTGAAAGTGATTTGACGAGAGTATAGGTTTCAGAAAAAGGGCAATGTGATTAAGTTGATGGTACTTCAGTAGTATTGCGGCACCTTCAGGCTGGATCGACTACTGATATTCGAGTTGCATGTATGGCACATGGAAATTTTAGAATATCTTTCGTGGGATGACTGGGTACCTGAGGTGTGATATGTATTCGGACGGCAGAATTTGGGATCAGGTATGGTGATTGATGTGTTACATGGAGTTGGAGATCGGAAGTTCTCATATTCAGGCTATGTGGTGGTTGTAGGTCGTGTGTATCGGCACTGTTTAGTGACTATCGGGGTTTGGAGACCCGAGCGGACCTTTTGTTGCTTGGGATATTAGTTCTTAGATGTGACATTGGGATCAAACTGGTTGTTTCCGTGTTTTATTATTTTGGACTATTGCGATAAGATGACGCGGTTGGCTATGCTGGAAATGCCACGGGTTGAGTGGCGAGGTGCGTCGGATTATGTTCTAGCAGAGTGGTTTATATTTCAAAGACCCAGCGGACGGCTGGGAAGGACTGCCTTTCTTAATTGGGCCTTCGTGATGGATGTCAGTGCAGAGGTTTCTACCACTGATTCAGTTCTGGTGTTAAGGGACTTTCGGATGTGTTTCTTGTGGCCGGGCATGTCGCCGGGCGAGGTTGTGGAGTTCGGTATTGATTTGGTGCCGGGCACCATATCGTATGGCTCCGGCAGGAGTTATAGTAGTGGAAGGAGCAACTTCAGGCTTCCTTGATAATGAGTTCGTTGGCAGGCCAACGTGGATGCGTGTTCTAGCTTGAGTCGGCTTGGTTGGCCCCGAATTGTATTTTTGAGGGGTAGGTTGATTCGATCGTTATTGAGCTTGCTAGTAATCTGGGAGACCTGTGAGTTTCCTTTTTGTGTTGCGAGACGTTATGATTTGTTGGTTATGGGCACATATGGTGCGGTTCCATTGGGGTTTCATAGTAGAAGTCAAGCCGGAAGAGTAATTGGGAGTTGCTCGATGAATGACGTACCGGTCATGTTCTATCGGGTTTGCGTGGTGTATGTTATTTGTTTCACTGTGGGTGTAATGATTTGCTTTGGTTCCAGACATCAGTTGAGCATGGTTGTGGATTTCGAGCATAGTGACTTGAGGTGTTTCATGTGTAACAGTGTTTGGATAGGATCGCGCATTGTACCGAGGCTACGTGGAGATATAACCTTTCGGGGTATATTCATATGTTCTATTTCTATGATGTGAAACGGGGTCTCAGCTTTGTGTTGTGATGGTACTGATGAGCTTGAGGTACAGCTCTTTCGTTTGGGTCATTTTCATGATTTGAATATATTCAGACCGTTTCTTATTGGTGCGCTAATTATGCAAGTTGTGGCTTAGGCCTGTATTGATGCGTCATGTCACCAGAGTGGTGTGTTGGATTCGAGGTGATCGTTGGGGTCATTAATGAATACAAACGGATTTGATTTCAGCTTGTTGGAAGGATAAACTCGAGGTTCGGCTCGGAAATCTACTATGGTATTAGCCAAAGGGAGGTGACTTCATGAATGGTTGACCTGAGAGATGGTTATGGTTTATTGCATGTTTCATTTATCATTAGCAGTATATAGAAGTGTTGGAATAAGACCTTAGTTGATAAGAGGTTTTCTACCGGTACTCGGGTGTTGTGTACAGCTGCTGTGAATAGAAGTTATCGTTTCGAGTGTTTGAGTTATGTGGTATATCATATGATTGCACCTGAGGTTGCAGGTATGGGGTATTATAGCTGGTTCAGACTTATTCTGAATATAGATGTGAGGTTCTGATCTTGTGTACGATTTCGGAAGGTGAAATGTGGTTCTATGATTTATGGGCTAGACTGGATTGTGTGATTTTAGTTAAAATGTGTTGTCGGACCTATATGAGATAGGGTGACGTGAGATCACCCCCGGGTATATGCTTGGTAAGGTTATTCAGCTATTGGTTGGCTTCTAGAACAACTCTGGGAACGTTCGAGGACGAACGTGTGTTTAAGTGGGGGAGGATGTAACGACCCAACCGGTCGTTTTGAGCTTTTGCACTTTGATCGCCAGTTCTCGGGCATGACTTGCCTCGTGTTATGCATTATGACCAATGTAGATCGTTGGTTTTGGCTTTCAGGAAAATCGAAATGAATTTGAAAGAATAGTCTCAGTTGAAGGCGTTGAATTTGAAAGGGTTGACCAACAGTTGACTTATTTGTATATGAGCTCGGATCGGAATTTTTATGATTTGGTTAGCTTCGTTGGGTGATCTATGACTTAGGATCGTGATCGGAATTGGTTTTGGAGGTCCGGTGTAGAATTAGGCTTGAATTGGCGAAGTTAGTATTTTGGCGAATTCAGGTTGATAGGTGAGATTTTGATCCGAGGGTCGAAATGGAATTCCGAGAGTTGTTGTAGCTTCGTTATGTGATTTGGGATGTGTGTGCAAAATTTCAGGTCATTCGGAGGTGATTTGGTTGGGTTTTTGATCAAATGTGCGTTTCGGAAGTTTTAGAAGAACTTAGGCTTGAATTCAATGTAATTTGATGATTTTGGTGTTGTTTGAGGCGTTTTGATGATTGGAACAAGTTTGAATGATGTTATAAGAGGTGTTGGTGCTTTTGGTTGAGGTCCCGGGGGCCTCGAGGTGATTTCGGATGGTTAACGGGAAGTTTTGGACTTGTGAAATTGGAAATTTGCTGCTGCTTCTGGTATTTTCGCTTCTGCGGATTTGGGACCGCAGAAGCGGTCTCGCAGATGCGGAAGGGGAGGTCGCAGGTGCGAAATTTGGCTTGGGGAGCTGTTTCCACAGAAGCTAACAAGGAGCCGCATCTGCGGTATAGCATATGCGACATTGGTATCGCAGAAGCGGAGTCTTGCCCTTAGAGAAATTCCGTAGGAGCGGAGCTTGGTCCGCAGAACCGGAAGCCGCAGATTCGGGATTTCGACCGTAGAAGCGGATTTTGGACGTAAGTGAATTTCCGCAAAGGCGGAAGGTTGACCGCAAAAGCGGAAGTCGCAGAAGCGGAATTGACCGCAGATGCGGTTTCGCCTGGTCAGAATTATTAAAGTTCATCTACGCGAATTTTTGAAGGGTTTCTCATTCTAACTTCGGACTTGGAGTATTGTGGGCGATTTTGAAGAGTGTTTTCAAGGAGCTTCGATAAGGTAAGGGTTCTTGGACTTAAAACACGATTTTATGGTGCAAATACATGGATTAGGGCTGAAAACTTAAGAAATTAATGGGCAAAAATGGTGATTTAGGGCTTGAACTTAAGAGAGCAAAAATTTAGAATTTTGAGGGGTCATTTGGACTCCAATTTTCGTGTTCTTTATATGTATAGACTCGTGGCGAGATAAGGAACCCGTTGATGTAAAAATTTCTGAGTTTCGAGAAGTGGGCCCGAGGCTCAGGTTTTGATAATTTCGGGATTTGTGCCCGTTATTGTTTGTTTTCGCTTGGGCTTTGTTCCCTTAGCATATTGTGATGTATTCGCTTTGTCTTTGGATAGATTCGACGCGCGTGGAGGCCGATTTGAGGGGCAAAGGCGTCGCGAGCTAGAGTTTTCGCCGGTTCGAGGTGAGTAATGATTGTAAATGATATCCTGAGGGTTTGAAACCCCGGATTTGCACATCATAGTGCTATATTGAGGTGACTTGCACGCTGGATAGCGAGCGTGGGGTAGAGCACCGTTGGGGATTGCGACTTGGTCCGTCCCGATCGATGAATTTACTGCGTATTTGTCTGAAATTGCTTGTTATCATCACAATTTGGGGTGATCGCCATATTTGGGCTTCGTGCAAGCTATTTGAACCCTTCGGGGATTGATGTTGATAATTCCTCACTGTTTTAATTATATACTTGAACTCAGTCACGTATTTTCCACTGTTTTAAAACTCAGCCAAGTTTATTATGCCTTAAATGCTTGAAATGATATTTTCAAAAATGTTTTAGGCTGAGCATCACGTTTTACTGTTGCCCGAGTGGCTTGTTGATCTTTGACTGGGAAAGGCCGAGGGCCTGTATTGTGAGGATATATTTGGATCGGGCTGCACATCGCAACAGTGTTATACTGATATTGATATGAAGACGAGAGCCTAGATTGATGCCACGAGATGGCTTGATATTGCGCTTGGGCCGTAAGGGGCCCCTCCCGGAGTCTGCACACCCCCAGTGAGCGCCGTCGACGATAAACGGATCGGGCTGCGCGCCGCAGCGATATGTGGAGCGGTCTGCACGCCGCAGCGGTACTAGTACTGTTCTGTGTGTTTACTTTATTTTATTTGCTTGCTTTACCTGTTGTTGTGCTACTTCATGTGATATCTACCGGATTGCCTGACATTATCTGTTAATTGAGTGTGGTGCCCGAGGGGCGGACTTCTGTGCTTATCTGCACTATTTGATTTGCATTTGTTTGCATACTGTTGAAAAAGACATTTTCAAAAGAGGTTTTAAACTGAGCTAAGATATTTCTAAAGATTTCACAGCTTCACGGCTTTTCTCAAAGGGTTTTACACTACTTCTATATGGCATGATGATATGTCATACGTGATTTCTTACCGCTCAGTTGTTATTTACCTTTATTACTCACTGAGTTGGAGTACTCGCTTTACTCCCTGCACCCCGTGTGCAGATGCAGGTATTTATTCACCCGGTAGCGGGTTTGGCTAATCAGAGTCAGAGATATAGGAGTTAACGAGGTGACTGCCAGTGTTCGCAGCATCGTTTTTCTCCCTTTGTTCATTATTCTTGATTAGTGCACTTTTAGACCTTGTGGTTGTACCTACATTCTAATAGATGCTCGTGACTTGTGACACCCTGGTTAGGGCTGTGTGGGGTTGTAATTCCGCTAATTATTATTATTAAGTCATATTTTAGCTATTTATTCATGTTCAAATTATTTTTGAAAAGACAAGTTGGGTTAGTTGGCTGGCCTCGTCTTCACGAGAGGCGCCATCACGACCAGTGCGGGGTTTGGGTCGTGACAGATTCCTTTCAAATATGGCGTGGTATTCCTTTACACTTCCAGTATGTTTTAAATATTTTTTATTTCTTTCCTTTGATCATCAAAATCAGCTCCAAACCTCTCAACTAATGCTATCACATACTCATTCCAAGTAGCTGGTTAAATTTATTGTCTATACCTCGTAAACGACAGATGCCATTGAATAGATTCACCTTCCAATTGCATCACAACTACTTCTACCTTTTCCCTCAGTAACAACCTTTTCCATGGCAAAAAGCTGTTCGATTTTGTACAACCACGTTCTAAGATCTTTTCCTTTGAATCTCAAAAACTCCATCCTTGACCACCTAGAGAAGTTAGAATTGTGTTGATGGTAACTACTAGGGCTTTTATCTCGCTAAGATATTACCTCGGATGGTTCACATTAATTTTGTAGCGACGATTTGTCCTTATGATGTTCCCCAGAATTGGACAGTTGTTCCTTTAGGTCACAGACTGTTTGATCCAGATATTTCATATTAGAAACTTCCCCAGACAAAGCTCCCACATCTGCTACTAATTTCTGCATTAACTCACATAGGTCCACATATTCTTCAGTTAAGTTTTCATTCGATCGAGTACCCTTCGCCATGATTCCAAGAATCATAAGCTCTGATACCAATGTTATACGATTGCAGGAATTCGATTTCAACTCAAGGATCGCATCATTGCCTCAGAAATTACTCGAGAGAAACAGTAGAGATGAGAAATTTGCCGGAGAAGAAGAAGAGAGATGATGAAGAAGAGAAGAGAGAAATTAGGATGAAACTCTATGTATTGATTGATGAAATGAATTTTGTAGCTTACAACACTATTTGTACGCATTATATTGTATCCAAATTGATAAAGCTACAGCAGATTCTTTCAAACTGATTATGTTATTCTAACTACCTCAACTAACTTTAACTAACTCTACCTCTCTGTAACTAACTTTTGACTTTGTACGACTTTGTCTTCTATACTTGAGCTGCTCGAGCTAATCCTCTATAATTGTGTATCATCCTTCCCCACCCTTACCGATTTCGTCTCCCATAGTGTTTGGCTAAATTATATATATTTCGAAAAATATTTTCTACTATCTAACCAAGCACCAAAAAAAAATTTTAAAAACCACTTATCACTACTAGAAAAACATTAATTTGTGACTGAATTTTTCCCAGTTTCCCCCTCGATATTTCAGCCCTCCTCTCTCTCTCGATATCTTTTTTCTTCTTTGATTTCTCTTCCAATTTTATCTGTGCGGCTGATAGAGGCAAACGACTGAAGGAGGCAAAAGGCTGACAGAGGCAAACGGCTGAAATCTTACGGTAAGTAAAGAAAATAGCTGTAGTACTTTCGGTAGGAATTACTTTCGTAATACTGTAGCTATAGTAGTTTTGTAAAATAGCCGACGATACAATACTGTAGCTGTAGTAATTTTGAAATTTTGAGCCGGAGGGGATATTAATTAAACGAGAGGAAACTAACTAATGATTTCAAAAGTATTAATCATTGGCTTAAATACTTGTTTATCATGTGGTTTTAGTTTCTCGCATAACCATTCACAAGTAACCTGGAATTTTGAGACTGAATAGCAACTCACCAACTCAAATGCTTTGTCCTTGGTCCATTTAGTGTTTGATCTTTGAGAACTACTTCAAATTAAAAAGGTCAAATCATGTGAAATTTCGTTGTTGGTTTAAAAGTTATCGGTGCGGATGTAATTAGTTTTGTTTGCCGATTGAAAGCTTATATGCGTTTTTTTCATGTATAGATTCTATATATGAATTTCTGATTCTAGTTTAGCTTTTCTAAAAAATATCTTAGGTACTAAAAGAAAACCTATGAACTTGACTGATCACTTGGAAAATATAAAGTTCATATGATTGGCAATAAACAATATAGGTAAGGGTTCGGTGTGCTTGAGGAAGGAGGCTGTCAAACTCAGTTAGGTCCTAGGATGATTTGATTTTGTCTCATTGTCTTAAGATATCAATAATTTAAGGAGCCATCTATATATGTACTTTCTCTAGTTGGTTATGGAAACAAAAAGTAATTAAGCAGATAATGGTAGGTTCATGGCTATGTGTAATATATATTGATTGCCTGAAATTGCGTGCACTAGAACTTTAGAAATTCATTTTGGATCAAGAAAGTGGCGGATCTGACATTCTGTTACATTTTTATATCTTATTTTTTGAAGATTAGTCGGTTCCTACATTGTTTTTGTGTGAACTTTCCAATTAGATTGTTTAGTTTTGGTAGAAGTATGCTTCTAGAACTTTCCAATTGGCTATGTGTAAATTGTTCTATGTATTTTCTTTCCATGGTAACATTCTAATTTTCAGTTTTCGCTTTGTATCTTTTCTTCCACTTCCGTTGGTGGGTAAAACAAATATTCCTCTCAAAAAGATATGTGTTGAGTTATCCTAAAATATCTACGAGAATTTACATGTATTAAAGGTTAACATTACTACTATTAATTGTCCGAGAGCATTTCATTAGATATAAATATATGTTCTATACTATTATATTTAAATTGTATATAATAGTGCGGCTATATGACGGAGAACAATTTTTTTTTACAAATTTGTCTTTCTTTGGAGCCTTGTCCCAACAAAGAAAAGAAAATACATTTCTAAAGGAAAACATAACGTACTAGTTTCAATCCTATATGGCTTCCTAGAGGATACATATCTTTCAGTTGAAAGTTGAGCTCAGATTACAATTAGATTATACTATATAGATTTTGTCTGCAACCTGATGTTATTATGTGAAAAGGCTGTTTGATTTCAAGTTAAAAGAATGAAGCTACTTTAAATCTAGTATGAGGCTCAGATTTTGGTTTAAAAGAATAAAGCTACTTCAATAAATCTTACTTCATAAAAGAATAAAGGTCTACCTAATATTTCTGTACCCCCTGCATCTGTTTATTGCTTCAATTACTTGGCATGTCTATGTTAACTTGGAGTATTGTGAAAAGAAAAAATATGCTTATCAGAACCTTTTAGTGGAGATAGTTAGTAGTGTGAGAATATAGTTGGATTTCTGGAATGTGACGTGGGGAAAATATGTCAACCATTTTCTCCCAGCTGTAATACCATCTTACTAAGTTAGATGGATTCAGATCTTAACAAATAAAATACAAAGTTACCAAATAGTTTTGTATTGTGAGGGTTCATTAGAAATTGACTAGTTTTACGCCTATTGCATCTCTACTTTGGGTAATTACATATCTGCTTCTGTCAGGATGCACATTCTTTTTGATATGATATATTAATATGAAATAGTCAATCACAATTCACAAATGATGAGATTTAAAATCAAAGAAGGCAAACCTATTTTATGTAAGCTGTTAGAATATTCTTGGATGGCCACAATATATATTTTTGTTGTTGAAAGAAATAATTTTTTTTATAGTAAATTGTTTGGCATAGTACTAAGTAATATATATATATATATATATATATATATATATATATATATATATATATATATATATATATATATATATATANNNATATATATATATATAGTTTTAAAAATCTTGGATTTATTTCGTGTAGATGGAGCTTTCACATCGTAGATGGATGTATAGTTGGACTTATCCTAATCGTAGTGGGTTGAGGGAGGAATTTATAGAAGGGGTTGCTGAATTTATGGCTAAAGAGAAAATACTTCATGAATTTCTCAGTGAAGGGGTGATTAGGTGCCCTTGTGTGAAATGCAAGTGTGGGAAGTTACTCCAACCAGATGTTGTTAAAATTCATCTTTATAAAAAAGGGTTTATGGAAAATTATTACGTGTGGACTATTCATGGAAATGATATTTCTAGTGTTGGTGATGTCGATTTTCAAAATTTTTTTGGTAGTGAGGGTAGTCCTTTAGCAAAAAATAGTGTTGAAAATTCTCGATTCAATGAAATGGTTAGGGATGCTTTTGTGATGCACTCGGGGGCTCAGTCTGAACCAAATGATGATGCTAAGCTCTTTTATGAACAGTTACAGGAAGCTAGTCGTTCATTGTATGAAGGCTCAATGCATTTGAAGCTAATCCTAATTGCAATTTTTTATGCGACTGTCCAGTACACACAGAAGGCTTACTGTATATTTCTTTCTAGTTTGCTTTTCTTTCTGTTACTATAACATTGGTGCTTCATACTATTAGTATAACATAATTTAATGCTTAACATTCTAATTCCAGGAAGCCTATCAAAAACGTTTCAAGGAATGGTGTCAAAGTCAACCCGATACCGAAGATGGTATCTCAACCCAAGTGACACTCAATGATGTAGCTTCAATATGGACGCAGGTGGTTGGTGGTGCAAAGAAAGGTAGAACTTACGGTCTTGGATCACAACATTCCGCAGGTCGTTCTACGACATTGTTGTCTGGTGATGCTAGTTATTCACAGAATCACGAAGAGGTGGAAGCGTTATGAAAAGAAGTTGAAGAGTTGAAGGAGGAACGGAAAGAAGATCGCGCAAATTTTAACAAATTGCAGAGTCTAGTAGAGGAATGTCAAGACCTGGATTTCCCACTCTCGAGAGTCGTGATGGCACTTACTCGTGAAAGCTAGGCAAGCCGAGTGTTACAGATTTTATTACCCTTTTTCCTTAACCTTTTAACAATTGTAAATTAACATGTGATCAACAACGGTATAATAACAATAATAATAGAAATGTGAAAGACAAAATCTGATAATTTAACTAAATACTAGTACGAAAATCCAAAATACAACTCTACCCAGAATTGGTGCCACAATGTCACAGACCATCTACGAATACTAAAACGCTGGTCTGAATAAGAAAGTAAAAGTCTGTCTCTGAAATAAATAAAAACAGAATGGAAAGGATAGAAGGGGACGCCAAGGCCTGCGGACGTTTGCAGGACTACCTCGGGTCTCCGCTGGACTGAAGGCAGCAACCTCTCTATGGTTTAAATGCCCCAGTACCGGGATCTGCACACAGTGCAGAGTGTAGTATCAGCACAATCGACCCCATGTGCTGGTAAGTGTCGAGCCTAACCTCGGCGAAGTAGTGACGAGGCTAGGACAAGACTACCAAATAAACCTGTGCAGTTAAATCATATACGGCAAATAATAATAACAGAAACTAGCAGTTAAAGATGGGAAGGGGGAACCTGCTGCGGGGAATATCGAGTACTAACAGAATTTCAGTAGAGAAGCATAAAGAACACCATAATTCAATTATAAGCAAGAACAAGGAAAACAGTAACAAGTGCACGGCATCACCATTCGTGCTTTTACTCTCTTTCTCACCATAATAATCAATAGATTCGGCACGGCATCACCCTTCGTGCTTTTACCTCACATAATCATGGCACGGCATTATCCTTTGTGCATTATCACTCATATCGTGGCACGACATCACCCTTTGTGCTTTTACATTCACAATATCGGTACGACATCACCCTTCATGATTTACACTCTTCCTTACCCAAGCAACAACCACAAAGCAATTCAGGCAAGGGAATCAATAAAATCACAATAGAATCCCGGCAAGGGAACAATAGTATAATAATAATATCCCGGCAAGGGAAATAATATCATAAGCGATAACATCCCGGCAAGGGAAACAATATCATTAACAATAACTTCCCGTCAAGGGAAACAACAATATATCTCATCTCGTTTCCACAATCACTTCACAACATAAATATCAAGAATACTTTCATAAGCCTTGCTCAACACTGAAAATCATCATATTAAGCATGGACAATACATAACAGAGTCACAACAATCATAGTATAAGACTCACGGGCATGCTTGACACCAACGTATAGATACTCATCACCACACCTATACGTCGTACTCAACACTTAATACATAGCAAATAAGACAACAACTCCTATTCCCTCAAGCTAAGGTTAGACCAAACACTTACATCAATGCCACGAACACAATCAAGCCTCAACTACCGCTTTACCCCTCGATTCCACTTTGAATTCGTTTGTATCTAGTCAAAATTTACTTAACGATATCAATAAATGCTAAATAAACCAATTCTAATGCATGAAAATAGGTTTTCTAATGATTTCCCCAAAAAGTCAAAGATCGACCCCGGGCCCGCTTGGTCAAAATCTGATGTTCGAATCAAAACTCGATCACCCATTCACCCACAAACTCAAATATATAATTTATTTTGAAATTGGACCTCAAATCGAGGTCCAAATCCCCAAAATTTGAAAATCCTAAGTTCCACCCAAAATCACCCAATTTCCCATGAAAACCCTTGATTTTGAAATAAAATCATATAAAAAGATGTTATAGATTGAAGAAAATAAGTTAGAAATTACTTACTAATGATTTGGAAGAGGTTGTGCCTTTGAAAAATTGCCCAAAGATGTTTTAGGTTTTGAAGAGTTGTAAAAATGGATGAAATCCCGTCTGAAATCCCATTTATTAGGTGCAGATGTCGCAATTGCGAACCCTGAGAATTTCTGCTAGCTTCGCAAATGCGAAGAAACTGTCGCATTTGCGACCCCTGACAATTCCTGTCATCTTCGCAATTGCGAAGGAAAGGGTCGCACTTGCGACCTCTGGGATTTCTGAGGTTTTTCGCATTTGCGAAGAAAGGCTCGCAATGAGAGCTAGGCTGGCCAGGGCTTATTTCGCAATTGCGATCAGCCCTTCGCAATTCCCTTGCCATCACACATCGCATTTGCGATCCCTGATCTCGCAATTACGAGATCAGAGGCCAAAATACCAGAATTGAACCTGCAACAATTTTTCTAAGTCCAAATACACTCCGTGGCCTATCCAAAACTCACCCGAACCCCGGGGCTCTAAACCAAACATGCACGCAAGTCCAAAAACATCATACGGACTTTCTCGTGCGATCAAATCATCAAAATAACATCAACAACTATGAATTAAACCTCAAATTCGTGAATTCACTCAAGAACATTGAAATTTCTATTTTCTCAACTATAGGTCCGTTTTATACCAAACGAACCCCGATTCCTACCAAATTCCACAGATTCAACCAAATTATTATTTTATACTTGTACCGGCTCTGGAACCAAGATACGGGCCCGATACCATCAAGAAATTGCATCAATTCACTTCTAAAAGCCTTTATATTTTCCAGCAAACAATTTTCTTTAAAAATTCTTTTCTCGGGCTTGGGACCTCGGAATTCGATTCCGGACATACGCCCAAATCTCATATTTTACTACGGACCCTACGGGACCGTTCGATCACGGGTTCGGGTTCGTTTACCAAGAATGTTGACCAAAGTCAACTTTAATCAATTTTAAAGGCCAATTTCCTTATTTTACTTAGATTTCACATAAAAGCTTTCCAGAAATGCGCCCGGACTGCGCACGCAAATTGAGGTGAGACAAAAAGAGATTTTTAAGGCCTCTGAACACAGAATTTACTTTCAAAACGAGTGATGACCTTTTGGGTCATCACAAAAAATTTATGAGCAAACGTCCATTTGATCCTTTGAATGGAGAGGATGACAGGGATGATGAGTTTTAGTTTGTTGTGGTTGTGATGTTTGAGACATTATTTTTTATTGTGATTGGATGTTTAGACTTAGTAATGTTTAAACTTGACTATAATTGTAATATTTAGACTAGATTGAATGGTGCTTTAATGTTTAACTTGTGTTTGATGTTTTAGTTACAAATATTTATGTTTTATATAATTGTTTACATTTTATGGATTTGATTAGTTGAAATAGTGGATTAATTGGTTGGAATGGTGGATTGGTTGGCTGGCATACTGGATTAATTGTTTAGTTCCTGTATATTTAAATTGGCAGGTGGTAGTGCTTTAAAACAGCAAGAATTTTTCCAAAAGTTCCCAGTTTTTCAACCACAGTAGTCGCAAAGTGCTTCAAAATTTTCCAGATTCAAAAACATTTGCGACTGTTGTAGTAGGAAAATTAAATAAAAAAATAATATTAAATTTGATTTGCGACCGCAGTAGTGAGAAATATAAATAAATAAATAATATTAAATTAGTTTTGCGACCACACTAGTTGGATGTTTTAGTTACAAATATTTATGTTTTATATAATTGTTTATATTTTATGGATTTGACTAGTTGAAATAGTGGACTAATTGGTAGTGGAAAAGTTAATATAAAATTTAAATTTAAATTAAATTATTTGCGACCGTGTCAGTCAGACAATTGTCGTAATTTATTACTCGTCTTTCTTTTTTTGATTGCGACCGCTGTAGTCGCAAATTACGGACGAATTCGGTCGCTAACCTTTTGAGACCAGCTATTTTGCGACTACGATATTTCGGTCGGAAATTAGCATTTTCTAACCGCATTCCGACCATTTTGACAGTTGAAAAATAGCCATTTTCTAGTAGTGTATATTCCATGAAAATAGTTTTCAGGAAAACATTTTTCTTTATACCAAATACACCCTAAGTTATATTATAGTCTTAAGTGGATAACCACTTTTCTCCACCTGATATCTAGAGCTCGAGCGAAATCCCGGACTAATCGCATAAATTTCGTTAAAAGAAGAAGTCACCAAATAGTTATGAATTTATAAAATATTCCATAATCTACAACTTGCATTAGAATTACTAATTCTACAACAAAATATAAATGATAGACTCTAAAAATATGGTAGATTCCCTATTAATGAGGAATTCTATTGTGAAACGTATCCATATTTGTCCCTAAAAATTCTCCAATTTATTATATTGATTATCACTATAAACACCAATTTGCCTTAATTATCAATGTATTATATACTAATAATCCAACCACATCCCCTTGTATTATGCATCAATCAAATCATATCCCTTACCAAAAGAAACACGCCTTTTATAGTTTTAAAATTTTTTTAAGAGTATTTCTCATACACCATCCAAAAATCTTAAAGGATTCCTCAAATTTGATTCTTCTTCATCTCTTTGTCAACGCAAAATAATATTTTCCCCAATTCTTTTATAATATAATGTTATACAGTTCTAATATATATATAATGATCTATATTATTTATATACATTATACTCTGTATAATATATTTATTATGATTTTTTTTCCAGTTCAGTGTTTGTATATTGTATAATATATATATATATATATATATATATATATATATATATATATATATATATTCCGTATATTATATATATCATAGAATATATTATTATATATTTTAATTATATAACATACAGTTTATGCAAGAAATATACAATATACAATACATTAATGGAGAAATTAGGGAAAAGTTAATATATTAGATACTTTTAGATGAGAGAGAATCTTAAGAGACAGATATTAGGATACATTTTACGTGAGAGATATTAGGAATATGAAAAGTTGTAAATTTCAAAATAAATTGTATTATATATAATTTTATCAAAGCAGTTGTAGGAAACTTAAATAAATGCTAGAAAGGTTGTATTCTATGTAAATTTCTAATATTCATTTCTTAAGGTTTTAGGCTCGGAAACAGGTCAATCGACGTAGTCAACATATGTGCCTATTTTATTTTCATTCGAGTATAGATGAATTAGACGAACTTCAACTTACATAATCTATTTTTCTCAAGACTTATGAAATTTATTTACTGAGCCAAAGTACTATTATACACTTTACCTTTTTATAGTTAAAAATACTTTTCTCTCTTCTCTAAATCGCATATCGCCTTTTTCAACGAGACAAGATGTCACGAATCGGAATTCTCACTAGGGACCGTGATGGCGCCTAACGTCACATTTGCTAGGCAAGCCAACGTTAGAGTATTATTAACCATTTTTTTACGTTTCAATGATTAAGAGTAAACAAGCTAAAATAAGTAGAAATAATTGCGGAAGTAAGTAAACAACCTCTTTGTTCATATACTATTACCATTACTACCCAGAATCTGGTGTCAGAATCCACGAACACACTATGATTTTCTACAAACATCAGTCTGAAAGAAATTATAATTATTTTGGAAATAAAAAAAAACAGTAACGTAGAGAAGTAGAAGGGGACGCCAGGGCCTGCGGACGCCAACAGGACTATCTTGGGTCTCCAAGCTGTGTAACTTGAAGCCAAACTCTCAATCAGCCACTACCTGCTCCGAAATCTGCACAGAAAGTGCACAGTGCAGTATCAATACAACCGACCCCATGTATTGGTAAGTGTCGAGCCTAACCTCGACGAGGTAGTGACGAGGCTACGGCGGGGCAATTACAATATAACCTGCATACAGTGTATAATAAAAGCAGAAAGAAGAACGGAACATAATAAAACAGTAACTTGCAAGGAAAGAATACAGAACTCAAGTATCTCATCAGTATCCAGCTATAACCAATCTTTAAGTGAAATGCAAAAACTCAGAGTAACTTACACAGTAGAAGAAAGATACATAAACACATAAATTGATGCGGTGCGCATCTCGATCCCACCATATTATCAATATCAATATGCCTTATTACTCCGTATCAATCCACCCTTATTCCTCCTGTTGCGGCGTGCAACCCGATCCCACCGTATAATAGCAATTCACCCTTATTCCTCCTGTTGCGGCGCGCAACCAAATCCCACCATATAATAGCATTTCACCCTTATTCCTCCTCAATATGTCACCCATATTCCTCCTGTTGCGGTGTGCAACCCGATCCCACTTTATAAGTACCAATTACACAATAAAAAAAATATTGCACAATTTAACTTAAAACTCTTCACAATATTTAAACCTCAAACCAAAGCAAACGGAAAGCTTGTACATTATGAAACTTCACTCAAATAATACTACTCAGCAAAACCAATCTAAAATATACAATAAAACACCGATAAACCAGCTTAAGCCAATAATATGAGACAATGAAACTATGGGGTAGCTAATACCTTCATCAATGAAAAACAATGTCTAACAAGTGGCAATTAAGCATGGGAATACTAGTAAAGCATGTAGCAATTAAGGCAGGAAAATAATATATTAAGAACGGAAAGGAGACAGGCAAAACAGATAAGTTGGCGGCGCATAGGCACTCGTCACCTCATCTATACGCCACTCACATGGATTTTCACATAGCAATTAAGTCAAGGATTCCTAATCCCCCGAGTCAAAGTTAGACACAATACTTACCTCACTCCAACGGCCAACTCAAAGCTCAATCACCGCTTTTCCCTTTAAACAAGCCTCTAGACCAATAGAATCAAGCAAATTACCAACCAAATCAATTCAATCTAAGCCTTATGAACTACCCACGATTGCAAGGAATTCAATTTAGGCCATTCTTTAAAAAGTCAACACCCGGGCCCGCTTGGTCCAAACCCGAAATTCGGACCAAAACCCGATTGCCCATTCACCCCCGAGCCAAGTCATATAATTCGTTTTGGAATCCAACCTCAATTTGAGGTCTAAATCCCAAAATTTCGAAATCCCTAGTTTCTACCCAAAAATCCCCAATTCCACCATGAAAATCTTAGATTCTAGGTTGAAATCTTGTAAAATGAAGTGAAGGATTGAAAGAAATGAGATATGAATCACTTACCTATGATTTGGGGAAGAAATGGTCTTTGGAAAATCGCCTCTTCTATTTTAGGTTTTGAAATTTTGGAGAATGAATGACCGTCTAAGTCCCTTTTACACAACTGCAAATGTCGCATTTTGCGACCTGAGCTTCGCAATTGTGAAAGCTCGCAAATGCGAGAAAACCATCGCATTTTGCGAGGTCTCTCGCACTCCTGCTTCCTTCGCAAAAGCGAAGAAATGCTCGCAATTGCGAGCTGAGCTGATCGCAAATGCAGTTAAATGGTCGTAAATGCGAAGTCAACCTTCCCCCTGCCCCATCGCAAATGCGAAGGTTTGTTCGCATTTGCGAACTTAGGATGGCCTAGCTTCTCTCGCATTTGCGATGAGAATCTCGCAAATGCGACCTCAATAGTAGTCGCAAATGCGAAGCTTGACCTCGCATTTGCGAGGTCTGAGGCCTGCAACACAGCTGAAGAACACCAACAATTTTTCTATGTTTTAAATCACGCTGTAGCTTACCCGAAACTCACCCGAGCCCTCGGGGCTCCAAACCAAACATGCACACAAGTCTTAAGACATCATACGTACTTGCTCGTACGATCAAATGGCCAAAATAACACCTAGAACTACGAATTTAGCACCAAATCAAATGAAATTCTTAAGAACACTTTGAAATTCCTATTTTCACAATCGGGCGTCTGAATCACGTCAAATCAGTTCCGTTTCTCACCAAATTTCACAGATAAGGTATAAATATCATTTTGGACCTGTACCGGGCTCCGGAACCAAAATACGGGCCTCATAACACTTTGAAAATCCTATTTTCACAATCGGACGTCCGAATCACGTCAAATGAGTTCCGTTTCTCACCAAATTGCACAGATAAGGTATAAATATTATTTTGGACCTGTACCGGGCTCCGGAACCAAAATACGGTCCCGATACCAACAAGATCAAACATTAACCAAATTCTTAAAACCATTTAATTTTCAGTCTTTCAATTTTCATCAAAAATTTATTTCTCGAGCTAGGGACCTCGGAATTCGATTACTGGCATACGCCCAGGTCCCATATTTCGGTACGGACCTACCGGGACTGTCAAAACACGAGCCCGGTCCGTTTACTCAAAACGTTGACCGAAGTCAACTAACTCAACTTTTAAAGGCAAAAAATGTTATTGTTATCAACTTTCAACATAAATGCTTTCCGGAAAGACGCCCGGACTGCGCACGTAAATCGAGGAGGAATAAAATGAGGTTTTGAATGTCTCGGAACACGGAATCGAGTTCTAAAACATAAGATGACCTTTTGGGTCATCACACAAGATCATTCTCAGATTACGATGATTATATGATATCCTATTGGTAGTAATTAGTACGGTTTTTTATTTTACAAAAAAGTATACAAATTGCAAAAGTTAACCATTTTTTCACCGGAGAGAAAGGCGCGGATTTTTAAATGTCAATTTGGATATATACTCTATATTAGTGATTGAAGAAAAGAATATTAAATGTGATTGAAAAATTTATTCGACAGAAAGGACATAATATAAAAATTTAGAATTTGAGAGTTTAATAAATTATACATAGAAAATGAAACAGTGTAAAAAACTATTTAAAGCACCCCAAAATGAAAAGATTATCATACGAATTGAAACACATGATATATTTCATTATTACTATAAGGAAATGTATCCAAATTAATTACTATTCTTTATTTATCGCATATAATATATAACGCACTTGATTTGCCGTTAGAAAAGTAACATGAATAACTGACAAACATGCAATAACATTAAAGTTTACGTAAAGTGTACTTGATCCTAAATAATACTTATTTAACTTGCATGTGTTTATATACGAAGTTTTAAACACAAGGTGACATGAGACAAGGAGTACAAAAGTTCTTAAAAAATTTCAATTAATCTAAAGGTATAGACAAGGTAATAAAAAATTCAACATTTAGGTGAATATTTATTAAAATTCAGACAGGATGGAACTAACAGCAAACTCTGACCAAAATGTATGGGAAAACTGAATGCAGACTTATAATGCCCATTCAGATAATCCTTAGCCACTGCATTCTCAAAGCATGCCTCCTCAAACAGCAGCAGGTCAAGATCACAATGCTAGGGAACCAAATAATTTATGAGTATAAATTTCAAGAGGAAAACATTTACACAATTAAATTATTAGTAAAGCATTTATAAATAATATCTATATGATTTGATTAACAACTTGATAGAAATAATATTGAACTTGTTAAAAAAGATTTCACTATCCATGTATATAGTAACTTCAGTTCATATTTTATTATCCCTTTCATGCTTGGCTTAGCCACATGTAATAACCCACCCCAGCCCACCTCACTAGTGATATTTTCCGTTTTATGCCTAGACCCTCATGGAGTTTAAGACATGCTTACTTATATAACCCAACATCTTCTCCCGCATTTTTCCGATGTGAGATTCGCCTAAGGTGTCACGTATACCCTCCTATAGACTTAATGTCCTAACTAAAGTTTTTTCCACCATCATTCAAAGTGGCACGCGGATTGGCTCTAATAGCATATATAATAGTCCAACCCTATAGTGATATTATTCACTTTGAGCCTAGACCCGCATAACTTTAAAATGCATCACTAAAATTTAAGGCATGTTTGCTTATATATCTTAACATCTCTCCCGTATTTAATTAATATTGGATTCGTCTAAGTTATCACACTATAGTAGCTACTAGTAGCTAGCAGAAGGTTTCAATGTTTCTGAGGAAGTTACAGTCCACCAAATAAATGCATAAATAGCAGTCAAGAAACAGTCGCAGAGAGGCTGTCAACTTAGGTCCACAATTCAATCCATTATTGCTATATACCACAAATGCAGTGCTAAGGCCACCTCAAAGTGTGAGCCAAAAATCTTGCAGACAGTACAGTCCATACTCAGAGCACCAGTGGCCCCAAAACCAATAATTTAATACTACTTCTTCCAATTTGACAAGGGTAAAAAGTGAAATATTTATACATGAATTTTGAGATACACAAACACTAGACCTATGGAGTGGAAAAGCTTGGTCCACTATGCATCTTACTACAAACTACCTACAATAATATTATACTTGTCACCACATTTTTATACAAAATCTCACTAAATCCTGATGCTTCAAGATAGATATTTTTTTCTTTTAAACAAAATACTGATTTGTAACAACACTCAATATGTTTTTCAGACACTATTCTGGGATATCACCTCTCCAAATTTAAGAAAAAGTTGAGCATCTGAAGTGCTCATAGATGAACAATTCACTAGGTGGGGTGTCTCGAGGTTGACATATTCATCCATGTAGCAGGGAACCTTAGCTGATGGGAGCAATGCAGGTGGGGTTGGATTCGGCTGTTTCGTTTCAGCTACGGGTACTAAGCTTTCGAGTACTCTGGCCACTTCATGCATTGTTGGCCTTTCAGCTGGCTGTCTTTTAGTACATAGAAGGGCAAGCTGAAAAACCTTCTTTACATCTCCAAGATCTTTGCATGTGGCTGTGATCTCAGGATCCACTGTTTCCATAACAGCATTATTTGCTGCCTTTGTTAGAATCTGAAAAATTTGTAAAACTGTTCAAGATCTGAATCTTTAAACAAATTGACGATCATAGCACACGTTCATATTTACTAAAGTTAAGCTACTAAAAAGCTACTTTGATGAACAAAGTAAGGAGAAAACATTCGGATCCGCCAGTTTAAATTAAGGTAAAACAACAAAAGGTTTTGTAAGATATAAAAAGGGATATGTCAAATGACTTGAAGAGTTTACCGTATGGTGTAGATTTGATTCATTATCCACAGCTTTCCTTCCGGTGAGCAATTCCAATAAAACAATTCCATAGCTGTAGACATCAGACTTCTCCGTGAGGCGAGAAGTACGAGCATACTCTGGATCAATATAACCAATGGTTCCCATAATGTATGTGGATGTGTAGGTCTTGGATGTGCATAAGCTTTTAGCAATGCCAAAATCAGTCAGGTGAGCTTCAAAGTCTCTGTCCAACAAAATATTTGATGATTTAACATCCCGGTGGATTATTCGAGGGCTACAATCATGGTGAAGATATGCAAGGCCTTGAGCTGATCCCAATGCAATTCGAATGCGAGTATCCCAATCAAGTTTTTTCTTCTTACTAGGACCTGGAATAAAGTACAAACCAAAGAGGACTGATTACTAACCTTCATTATAAATTCAATGCACGAATAATCTTAACCACTTTGGAGTACTAACCATGAAGCAAATCCCAAAGGCTACCATTTTCCATGTAGTCATAAAAAAGAAGATGGCCACATGGAGAAAGTGAATATCCTTGGAGGCTGACAAGATTACGATGCTTAATGCTCCCAACTGTCTCAAGTTCAGTCTCGAATTCCTTCAAGTATTGGGGGTTGTGAGAGTACAATTTCTTGATAGCTACTGGCTTGCAATTTTTCAGAACACATTTATATACAGTGCTTGATGCCCCAGAACCAATTATAAACTTCTCACTCAAGTTCTCAGTCATCCTCATGATGTCTTCATAAACATGAAGTGCCATGTTCATATGAAGGATAACAAGCTTCGGAGATGAGTAATTGACTGTTGATAAAAATCATCAAACAATCAGTGAAAGGTACTTCCATAATATATAAGTGATGGTTCGTCTGAGAAGGAAAAAATAATACCTGGTTTGTCAATAGACCCTTCCAAGAAGGGTGCAGGATTCTGTGGCCGGCATGCTGCTACCAGTATCATCAGAAGAATCACCAAACCACCCAAAGCAATACCAAGTATAGCTGCTTTAGAAATTGAAACTGCAATACTCCAATGAGTAGTAATTTATTAATTAGACAACTGCTAAAATATCGTGACTTAATATACTGTTGAGGCAGCAAATGAATATGATTTCAGTTCAATCTGCAGACATCCAAATGTAGCAATCAAGGATTATGAACAGAAGAAACCTTATGGTTCCCTAATAACACAAATGATTGCTTAACCAAGAATTTCCTCCTAAATCTATGTATCTGGCTGCCGTGGTTAATTAATTTTGCGAGTGTTTAGATGAAATAAACTTCAGGGATGCAATACAGCAAGTTTTAGAAAGAAGTTCTGTTTGAGCTTGTTCTCACCTCGCTCTGTTGGATGGGAAGCATGACAAGGAGAACTGAGCCAATATCCACATAGATCTGGATTTCCTATGAAGCTTTTTTGGCAACAGAAACAAAAGCAAAGGATTAGAAGCTATGAACTAAAAAACAATGAATGTTTTTACTGGTGTAAACTCAACACATAACAAGTGAAAAATCAGTGAGTGGAAAGATTTATAGTTCCCCTACCTATCAGGTGAAAATCTAGAGAAATTATTTCCTGTTGGAATATTCCCACCCAGATTATTGTACGAGACATTCCTGACGAGATAAAGTTGCATTAGCTATACGGAACACTTTATCGGGCACGTGTAATACTGCTAGTGTGCATACTCACAGGACATTTAGACTGAGGCAACTGGCTAATGACATGACATCGCCTGATAAATTGTTGTTCTCCACCTTCCTGTTCATTTTTTTGTAGAATAATCAAGCATCAACAAAATACAGAGAAATGCTATGTATAAGTCCCACACTTATCAATAAGAATAACTGAGACAAGATCATATGATCAGTAGCAAAAAGGATGAGGGGCCAAAAATGAATAATTCTAATCTACTTACAGCAAGTAGAGATTTTGAAGTTGACCAAGTTCCTGAGGTATGGGACCAGATAGGAGATTTCTTGACAAATCACTGCAATTAAGAGATTGGACAAAGAAGCTGAAAATCAAGCGAACCATAATATCTAGCTCACTGAATTTAGCAAGTAGGTGTCCTTACATCTCCATGATGCTTCTTAAATTGCCAAATTCTGCTGGCAAGTATCCATGTATATCATTCTTGCTTAAGTTCCTACGGCAAATTCACAAAATGAATGTGAGTACAACAGTTATACAATGGTTAACTGACAATCAAACAGATATAAACTCACAGTTTAAGAAGATGTTCCAAATCACCAAGGGAAGAAGGTATAGAACCACTGATCCTGTTGTTTGATAAGTCCCTAAGCCACCAAATGTAGAAGAGTACTAAAACTGAGAAAAAGTTTTTTGCTACAACCATAATTGAAGAGAAGTAATTGGAGTGGATGAAAAAAAATTGCGCTTACAGCGTGTCCAAATTCCCAATACGAGAAAGCTCAATTGGAATTGGACCTTTGAGGTTGTTGGAGGAGAGATTCCTGAAGAAAGTAATAAAGAAGACACAGTAAACACTCGTGCTATGCGATCGGATATTGAAGTTCACATAACTGGGATGATGCTGAGGATAGTTCTTTTATGTACTAATACACAGTTCAAAACTGTCAATGCTAAGCCAGAGGGTAAGAACTTACAGATAGGTCATGCTTTCGAGCTTTTGAAAGGCAGGTGGAATTGTTCCATTCAATTTGTTTCCGTGAACATTGCTGCAACCAAACCAGTGAATGAACAAATTCTCCTACAAGATTGTCTAGTCATAATCGAGGTGCAACAGGCATGAAAAAACACTTACAGACTGTTCAGATTGGTACAAGAGCTAAGATTGGATGGTATGGGCCCATCAAGGTTATTGTTTGCAACATTTCTGAACATAACAGTTAGCAACTCAAAAACAGATGATAACAAGCCCGGAGTAGAAGTTAAAGAGATAGAGGATGTACAAGTCAAACAACTCATTTAGCTTCCCCAGTTCTGGTGGAATGCGTCCAGTGAGTTGGTTATCATTCAATTCCCTGCAAAATACCGTCTTCTGGACTTAGTGGAGTCTCAAATGCAAATTTAACAAAGCCGGAGAAATATTAAGTGCACTGATCATATCGATAGAAAGCATTCATACAGGTAATGGAGCTTTGACATATTCCCAAGCTCTGGCGGAATGGGGCCAGTTAGCTTGTTCCCATGCAAATACCTGCAATTAAAAAAATTACAGAACATCAATCAAGTACACAATTTTGGTAGCACAGCATGATCAAATAAAAGCTAAAGTTGGGTCTCTAGCGAAAGTAAAATAACAAATGTAGTGTGAATAAATCCCAAGACTTTGAAATAACAACATTTTAGTACTGACAATTTCTCGGTGTAGGTCAAATTCCCAAGAATTGAAGGAATTATTCCGCTCAAATTATTGCAGCTCAAGTCCCTGGATATATAAGGGTCAGAAAAGCTTAGACAAGAGATGCATTATTCGATATCCAGAAACTGAGATAACAAGTAGTAAAGCACTCACAGAACTGCAAGAGCCTGCATCAATCCAATGACAGAAGGGATCTGCCCTGAAAGACGATTACCTTGCAAAGACCTGGCACGACAAAGTTTCACATTTGATATATATAACCATAAACCATGCAAAGGTTTTGTGAATAAAGATAAGCAGCAGCATAAACTTACAAGGTAGCTACTTGCAGGAAACCAATGTTGAAAGGAATCTCTCCGGTCAACTCATTATAAGACAAATCTCTGACAGCATAAAAACAAGGCATTATGTCAACCAAACATACATAGAAAAATAGTTGACTTCATGCATTTGAGTTAGATACTTACAGGACTTGGAAGGCAGTACAATTGCCAATGTTTTGAGGAATGGAACCAGTCAAACTATTGTTCCGAACATCACTGCACAAAACAAATGATGGATAATCGATTCAGATTATCTCTAAAAGGAGTTAACGCATGATTTTAAGAACAAGATTAGGAACTTACAAATACCACAGGCCAGTGAGCTGACACATATCAGGAGAAAGTGATCCACCCAAGTTGTTACCGCGTAGTCCCCTATTACGTGAATAAAAATCATATAAAAGGCATTTTCATTCATAAATAGTGTCTCAATGGAATATATGAAAGACACTTACAGATACTGAAGGACTTCATTCCAATATATAAGCCTAGGAATTTCTCCACTCAACTTGTTTTGAGCCAGGTCTCTGGAACAATTTTATTGCATTATAATGTTGAAATCATCCATAATCCAAAAATATCATAAAGTAGTAGAAGAGATGATACTTACAAAACTTTCAAATTTGGGATCTGTGACAATGTCGATGGAATTGGGCCAATCAACTGATTATTTTTCAAAATCCTAAGTTCAATTAAGACAAGCTTGAGTTATTGACAATCTTGGAAACCAAATAATAGAACACCTAGTTAAGCAAAGTAACAAAACTTACAGATATTCCAGCTGCTTAAGTTTTGATATGGAAAAGGGAATATCACCATAAAGCTCATTAAAGGATAAGTCCCTAACAAAAAGGAAAAAAAATTATTATTTTTCAAAACAACTTATGGATTATTCATCACCTTTTCTTAAAGAAAAGACTTACAAATTTTTCAAGGCTGAACAGTCACCAATCTCATCTGGTATCTGCCCCGTGAGGCGATTTCCCCTTAAATCACTATTAATTTAACAAACACTAAATTAGCATAGTAGAGTAGATAATGTACCATATCCATACCAAAATAAAAAGGCAAGCATGACCAAAAGGGAAAGAGATTTTACATAGATATCAGGTCTTTGAGCTGTCCTATTGCAGGAGATAACTCCCCATCAAGATTTAAACTAGAAAGATTACTACAAGATACATAAAAAGCAACCAATTAACAAAAAAAGATTACAACTTTAAACTAAACAATGTAATGCATCAACAAATTACTAGTATAACTTACAGTGAAATAATATTGAAGGTAACATTGTCACAGGTAACACCTCTCCAAGCACAGTAATCAGATGAGGGAGAGTCTGTCCAGTCATACAACACATTTTCCACGTCTCTAAATGACTTCTTAATCTCCAACAATGTTGAACCTTTTTTCCAGTAAAAAAAACTAACTAATAAGACAAAAGAATAAACCTTAAAAACAAGGACAAACATAGTATTAATCAAATCATAATAACGTCAAAAGACCAATTAAAAAAAATGATTAAAAATAAAGAAAGGGAACTTCTTTTTTAAACATGTTCAACATTAAAATAATAAAGAACCAAGATTAAAGAAACACATAAGAATAGAATAATGCTCCACTCACCATCCTCAGAAACCACAGAACCAAAGCTCAAAAACAGCAAGAACCCAACAATAAGAAACTTAGAGAAAAGATTACACCTTTGTAGCATAACAAATGAAAATGCTGCCATTGGTTTTTTTTCTCTCTCTCTCAAAAAACTTGAGAGCTCAAGACTGACTCTGCTTAACAAGAAGAGAGCTCAGAGACCAGCAACAAATAAAAGAAGCCAATACTAATAAGTCACTGTCAAAGAGTTAAACTTTTTATTATGATGACTACTAGTGGAGAAGTGAAGCTTTGACTAACTCAAGACTGACTCTGCAAAAATGGTTGTTTTGAAATGGAAAGTATGAAAGCCACTTCTTCTTGGGCTTACCGACATTGATATTTGAGATAGAGAATGGAGGAATAATTACTCAGAATTATGACAAAATTTGAAGAAAGAAAGAAAGAAAGAAGTAATTTTTGGCCTGGTGGGGGTGATGGGGTTAAGGGGGGTAGGGGGTTGAGCTGAGAGCTGGGAGAGTATAAGAAGGGGTAGTGTAGTGTTCAATCACATCGTTCTCTGGCAGAGAGAGAGAGAGGAAGAAAATGTAATGTACATAAATAAATAAATAAATGTAAAATGTAAAAGAAAGAGAATTATTTGGAGAAGATAAAGTTAAAAGAAGTTGTGCCCAAGAAGGACCTCTGTCTGCAAAAATCAGACCTGCAACATTACAGCTATGGATACTAGCATTAGTACTATTCTCTCTCTGCTTTTTAATTACTAGTGCCTTTTTATTATACACACTTATTTATAAAAAGTACTGTTCTTTTCTCTTTTTTCTTTTATTTTCATTATGTGTGTGTGTGTGTAATGGTAGAAGCAGAGCTTTCTGAGGCTTCACTTCATCATAAGTCACTGTCTCTGCAAAGAAGGAAACCCCAAATGGGTAATCCTTTCTCAAGTTTGATAACGACCACTCTTCTCTCTTTAAGCCTCTTCTTCCCCCCCCCCCCCTAAACCCAGCTACCCCATCACCCCACCCCACAACATATGCAGTAATGTACTCACGAGAAATGGGGTTTGGGTTTTTGTGTGGGGTAAGGGTGTGTGTTGTTTTATGAAGCCATGGGTGATGGAATATAATAATATGGTGACTGAACCAGAAATTTGACGTAACTGGTAAACTTATTTTTATGTGATCAGGAGATTACGGGGTTTTTTGGTAGGGTGTATAAGAATAGTGCGGAATAAGGTGTATTAGTAACAGCGGCGAAGCCAGAAATTACTCCAAGGGTGTTCAAACTTGAAAGAAGAAAAAAAAATTCTCCGACATAGGGTGTTCAATATATGTTATATGCCTCGAAAATTTAATATTTTACTTATATATACAGTGTAATTTTTTGACGAAGAGTGGTCAGTTGACCACCCTTAGAAGAGCACAGCTTCGCCCCTGATTAGTAATGCACGGATTAGTAATGCATGGGTTAGTAATGCAAGCATTAGTTATGCATATATTGTTTCTTATCTATTGTTTGGTGTGGTGTATTAAAATTATAATGCATTGCATAATTTTTAAGAAAAATAATTGTTTACAAAAATGTCCTTCATATTCTTTAGTTTTAAGGAACTTTAAGGATAATTTTATCTTTAATCATACTAATACATGCATTAATAGCCTTGGTATTACTAATGCAATGGTTTTCTGTGCATTAGTTATACATAGGATATACAGGTTGAAAAATGTACCAAACAAGGTATTAGTAACGCATAGAGCCAATGCTTGCATTTTTTTTCTAATACCTCCTATCAAACGTCCCCTACGAGTTCGAGCGATAAAATAGTCTTTTGTATAAATATAGGGTAAGGTTGCGTACATTTACGTACAATTATAGCGAAAGCTTAGTGCACCCGTGTGACGACCCAAAGGGTCATCACCGAATTTTTCTCTTTTTCCGTGCTTCCGAGGCCTTGAAAACCCTCATTTTTACTTGCCTCGATTTGCGTGCGCAGCCCGGGCGCGTAGCCGGAAAGATTATATGTTAAATTCAGTGAAAAATTTCAAAATGTAGTTTTAAAATGATTAAAGTTGACTTCGGTCAATATTTTTGGTAAACGGACCCGGACCCGTAATTTGACGGTCCCGGGGGATCCGTAGAAAAATATGGGACTCGGGCATATGCGCAGAGTCGAATTCCGAGGTCTAGAGCCCGAGAAAAGAATTTTTCTGTGAAATTATTTTTCTGAAATTATTAAGGAAAATGGAAATGAAAATTGATTAAAAGACTGTGGTATCGGGCTCGTATTTTGGTTCCGACGCCCGGTACAAGTCTTATATATGGTTTAAGCGCTTGTGGAATTTGGTCGAAATCGGACGTCATTTGACGTGTTTCGGACCTAAATATCTAAAATTTGAAGTTTATGAAGTTTGATGAAAAAGTGATGATTTTGAGGTTTGATTCCTCGTTTATGATGTTATTTTGGCGATTTGATCGCACGGTTAAGTTCGTATGAGGTTGTTTAGTTAGTGTGTGTGTTTGGTTAGGAGCCCCGAGGACTCGGGAGTGATTCGGAGGTGGTTCGGGGTGTTTTGAACTTAGAAAAAATTGCAGAAAATCTGGTATTTGTGCACAGGGATTTCCTTCTTCGCGTTCGCACTCCTCCCCTTGCGTTCGCGTAGCTCTGTGTTTTCCTCCTCCGCGTTCGCGTCTTGATCATCGCGAACGCGTAAGCCAAACTCAGGGCCCCAGTAATTCCTTCTTCGCGTTCGCATTTCACCGTTTGCGAACGCGTAGCTTTGCCATCTCCCCAATCGCGTTCGCGTGGTCCTTCTTGCGTTCGCGTAGAACAATGCCTGGACCCCCCTCAGTTTTTCCCTTCGCGTTCGCATTCCCCAAATCGCGAACGCGAAGCCCTACCCTGTTGCCTATCACGAACGTGACTTCCCTCTCGCGAATGCGTAGGGCAAATTCGCCCAGTTATTCTTAAAGCATAAAAACAGAGCGGTAACGGGATTTTTCACCCAAAACGCACGAGCTCTTCTTCTCCACAGCCCTTAGGTGACTTTTAGAGCGATTCTTCACCAAAGCTTCTTGGGTAAGTATCTTCTAACTCGTTTTCTTCATTTTCTATCATCATTTATCAAATTCCTAGACCTAAATCATGTAATTTAGGGTGTAAATTAAGGGTTTTGGGTAGAGTTAGGTTTTTGAGAATTTTGGGTGATTCAACCTCAATTTGGGGTCGAATCTTAAAACAAATTGCATATTGGAACTAGTGGGGTTATGGATGATTGGGTTTTGGTCCGAGCCTCGTGTTTGGACCATGTGGGCCCGGTGTCGAATTTTGGTATTTTTGGAAGAATGCTAGGAAATTCATATCTAGGCTATGGGAGGTTACCATTGAGTCGTTATTGATATTATTGAATTAATTATACCTAGATATCATTGTTTCGGAGTCGGATTGTAGAGGAAAGGCGGTATTTGAGGATTGATTGTTATTCTTTGGACCGAGGTAAGTGTTTGATCTAACTTTGGCTTGAGGGAATATGATTAGAGTGTTATTATTCGCTAATTGCTAAATGAATCGAGTACGGTGTATAGGCATGGTGACGAGTATCTATAAACCGGTGTCTAGCATGACCGTGGGTCCTTGTATGTATTTACCCTGATAATGTTATGACTCTTCCATGTTAATTGATGAATTCTATGCAATGTGAAGAGTATGAGGACTAATTATGAATTGTAAATTCTTTGGAGCGTTGGCTTGGACGATAAAAAGACTATTGAGTAAGAAATGAAAGAAATAGAAAGAGATATGATAAATCCCTTGCCGGGATGGTTTGAGTATATTGATTATCTACATTGCCGGTATTTAGCTGTTAATTGTGTAATTCCCTTGTCGGGACATTTCTTATTATTTGTTTATCCCCTCGCCCCGTTTGGTTGTGATTACTGTTTGGGTGAGGAAGAGTGATAATGCACGAAGGGTTATTCCGTGCCATGTTTTGATTATATTTGCACGAAGGGTCATTCCGTGCCATGTTTTGATTATATTTGCATGAAGGGTCATTGTGTGTCATGTTTTGATTATATTTGCACGAAGGGTCATTCCGTGCTCTGATTTGATTATAATTGCACGAAGGATCTTTCCGTGCATGATATGAGTGTTATGTGAGGGAAAGCACGAAGGGTGATGCCGTGCACTTTATTTGATTGCTTTTGGTGAGAATGAGAGTAAAAGCACGAACGTTGATGTCGTGCAACTGTTGATTTTCCTGCTCTCATTAATTATTGTTATTACCCTGTTTCTTACTTAAATTGTTGACTTTATGTCCGGACTGTACTGCTCCATAGTATGCTCCCCTCCCTCTTAACTGTTTAATTTCTGTATTCTTCCCTTTTATTTCCTATATATATTGAACTGCACAGTTTGGTTTGGTAGTCCTGTCTAGCCTCGTCACTACTTCGCCGGGGTTAGGCCAGGCACTTACCAGCACATGGGGTCGGTTGTGCTGATGGTACACTTCTGTGCTCTTTTGCACAGATCACGGTACCGGAGCAGCTTTTGGACCACAGCAGTAGGATATCGATCGGGAGCTGACTTCAGTCCAGGGACTTACGAGGTAGCCTAGCTGGCGTTCGCAGGTCGGCGTCCCTTTTTATGTTTTCAGTTTGTTTTCATTGTATCGATGACAGACATTCATGTATTTCTATTCAGACTTGTTTGTAGCACTCTTTAGTAGTTCGTGAGATAGCGATACCAGTCTTGGGTAGAGAAAAGTTAAGCTTCCGCATTTTGGGTTTTCAGTTATCTATGATTTAAAGACTTCCGCTTTAATTTAAATGACTCGTTATATTTATATTGTTCTTGTTGAGGTGAAATCAGGGAATGTTTAAAATGTTTGGCTTGCCTAGCTTCGTTAGTAGGCGCCATCACGACTCCCGACGATGGGAAATCCGGATCGTGACAACCCGGATGGTCCTCATATGATAATAATACGGTGAGTGAGAAGAGGGTATTGGCTGTGGGGGAAAAGAGAAAGACAGTTGTTTGTTTTCTTGTTAAGGTAATAACTGTCATATCAAGTTGATAAGGTAAAAAAGTAGTTACTCATCATACTTTACACCATTATGTAATTATTTGATTCTTTACCAAGAAACCATTATGGCAATGATGAATAAAAATGGACTTACATGTAAAGTGCCAAAGGCAATATTGCAGGTGTAATGTCACTATGATTTTTAACTAAAATTGCTTTGTTCAAATGGAAGGGACCATACAATAATTGATTTAAATTGAATTTTATACTTTGATGCTTCTTAAAGATACAAACAAACATCTATGAAAAATTAAGATTAATAACTGAACAATAAAATAAATACCTTTAATATATTTTGATGGTGTAAAAGTTATTTATATTATCCGTACATATAATTTTAGGTAGGGGCAAGATCAGCTTACACATTACTCTTCCCAGACTTCATTATATAGGATTATATGGATTGGTCGTTGTTATTGTTTGTAGTACATATAACTTAAATTGTTGGAAAAGAGTGAAATCAAAGGTATGTTAATGTAATAAAAACACTGTTCATATATGAAGGAAGAAAAAAAATATGCTATAATAATTTTAGTTACACGAATTTAGCTGTGTGTCCATCTAGGATTATAAAGCAACTTGCAACTGTTTCTTTTACATGAAACAGTGTTCGAGAGGGTTAGATAATGTTCCCATAGAAATAAAATAAAATAAAAAACTAAGGTTTTGACTTTGAACTCTTTATTTATAATGGAATGATTAGCTTCGGGAAAGGAACAGAAATAGAGAAAAAAGAAGCGGAGAAATGATGAATATATTAATTTCCACTTATAGAATGATCAAAACACGACCGGTGGGTGTTTGGACATTTTTTAATTCTAAGTATTCTGGATGTTATTATTTTTAATAGATCTTGTTCTACTTCGAAAAGTGTTCTTAGAAAACATGTTTAAGAGTGGAGTATGTTTTTTCTCAATTATTGGACTAAGTTGTATAAAATGAACTTAAGAATAATAGTAAGACAATAAAATTGAAGCCATAAGTTTCAAATTTAGTGTTGGGTGTGTGACAAAGTATCATATTGATAATTGAAAAGAAAAGGAAGATATATATAAAAATTTTCGAATAATTCTAAAGGTATAAAAGGCTTTTAAGGAAAATTATGGGGGTTTGGATCAAAATAGGGTGAAATTTAAAAATAGTCATATTTATAACTGGTCGATCAAAATAGCTCAGTTTCAAAAGTAATCGAAATTTAGCCACTTTTCATGTAAAGATAAATCTGAGCGATGTTCAAAACCCCGGAAAATACGCCAGTATATTATGATGGAGTTCCAGCATAAGTATACTTGAACCCCAGCATATTATACTGGAGTTCCACGATAAGTATACTGGAACTCCAGCATAATATGATGGAGTTTCAGCATAAGTGCTGGAGTTCCAGCAAGTATACCGGTCCAGCATAATATACTGGAGTTTGGAGCATCGGTGCTCCAGTCTCCAGTATATTATACCGGAGCCAACATACCGGTGCAGCATAATATGCTGGAGTTCATACACAGGTGCACCGAACTCCAGTATATTATGTTGGACCGGTCTCTGTTGCAGCAAAATAGTGGCTAGTTTTCATTGACTTAGTAAATGCTGACTATTTTTGAATGACCAGCCCGAAAACTGGTTATACCGTACTATTTTGACATCAAAATAGATAATATAACACCAGGTTAAAAGTAAATTTGTATTGGTTGAGCCCAATAAATTAGTGTCAAATGCGATGGTCGGGATAAATATAAAGATGACAGAGTGATAGTATAGGGTACAATTTACTACTTTTACCATGCCAAAGATAGTTTGGAGACACTGGTGCACAAAAAGAAGCTAACTCAGGGGTACGGTGGTCATAAATACTGTTCCTTCGTTTTAATTTATGTAAACTTGTTGATTGGATACGAATTTTAAGAATAAATGAAGATTTTTAAAATTTATGGCCTTAAACAAGTCAAAAATGGGTCCAGATTATTTGTGTGATTATAAAAGCTTCTTATTAAAGGTAGAATTGAAAGTTTAAGCTAAATTGTTTCCAAATTTAGAAAAGGGTCATTCTTTTTGGAACAAATCAAAAAGGAAATAGGTTCAAATAAACTAGAACGAAGGGGGTAGGTCATATGGGTGACATATTGTGCATGTCGAATATTTACCTATAGATCGTGATAATGGCCCATGTGAAACTTAATTCCAGGGGCTTATTGATGGAAACTGTTGCGGAGCTAGTGATAGGCCATGCGGAACTTAAATGCGAAAATTGCTTGTGGATCATGGTTATGAGCCACGTGGAACTTAGCTCGAGTGTCATGACCCAAAATCCCAGTTGAGTCGTGATAGCACCTAGTTCCTAAAACTAGGTAAGCCTAACACATAATATTTATTTAAACAGTAAAAGCATGATAAAACAAAAGAGAGTTTATAAAACGGAAATATGACTAATACAGGCCAAAACGACAATACTCAACATAACTTTCCAAACCTAGGTAGTTGATAGAATATAAGGGTCCACCAAACTCTATAGAGAACCGGGTTCTCCATAAGGTTCAACAATTCACACACACATGCGGCAGTAAATAAATGACTAGAGGAATTTTACGTAGAAAATTTCCAGCTCAACGGGATTCAAAACCATGGCCTATCCTTGTAGGATTTCAACTTCACTACTGAGCAACTTTTAGATTACAACCTATGCAACCTAGGAATTAACCTCTTAATCCCTCACTAACTTGTAATACTCTATCACAAGCCACTTTGTCATAACTCTAGTACAAAGACTTTACAACATGACTAACTCTAGTCAAGACTCAAACACACAGGTTTAAGGTTTACAAAGAGTTTCCTACAGAATGCTTCTAAACAAGCTAGGTAGGAATTACAATTGAAGAACGATTACAAAGTTACAACTCAACTAAGGACATACAATGACTCGATGTGGGAACTGTCCCGTAGTTGCTTTGTTCTTTGTTCCTGAAGCACTTGAAACTTGCTTGCTGGATAGTTACGTGAGTGGGCTTCTGAAAGTTCAAGTGAATGTGTTTTACCTTCCTTGAATACATCTGTGACATCACTTACAATAATGTAAGCAAGGTAGGTAAAAAGTCTTCCCTGAAAAGTTGACTGCACTACTGTTCCTGCACTATAGCGTGTGCAGGAGCAACTTTCCAGTTGGAAAGTTGACTTCGTACAGTCTCCTCGGGAAATGGTAGGGACCTGTTTCCTTAGCTGTTTCTTCCACCCTGAAGAGTTGAGTCATATCCCACGCTGAATCCCAACTTGGAACCTTGTCATCTTAAGGTCTTGTAAATGTGTAACAAGTTCCTTATCAGGTTCTGAATAGTAAGTTTGTTAAATCATCAAAATATAAAGTAAAGTACTTATGACCAAAGTACTTGTAACCTATCAGTAGTACATAGTCATGATCTCTAACTGAATACACGGGGATATCTCTAAATGCAGTACCATCTGAAATACATAAACAATAGAAATGAAACAAGAGGGTGACTCTGAGGCTTGCAGTCGGATCATGCAAGGGTACATTGAAGTCTCTAGTGTGTGAAATGCCTCACTGCCGATCAGATCGGTACGAAGTACATGGATCAGCACAAAAATATACAGAAGCATAGTATGAGTACAATAACCACCTGTACCACCCCGTCCATACAATATATTAATAGCTGCATGTATCACTCCGCACAATTAACAACAATGAGATGCCGCCTTTATGCTCCGCACAACAACAATCAATCTACACAACATGTTCACATATGCCAAAATATCACAAGACAATAGTATTAGAGATTTATCACGATATAAGCTCACAACTTAAATCAACAAAGTGTACAAGGACAGGACAATAATATAGAAGGGCATGGGATGATCAACATAAAGCTAACTTAAATTAGCAAGAATCTCACAAACGCCCAACTTTACCAAATAAGGAGTTAAAATCCTAAAACAAGATCTATAGCATGTAATATAAACTCAAGTGAACGAACAAAGTGAAATCACGCAAAACAAAGACTTTTCAAACAAAACAAAGCGATAAAAGCAACTTTGGGTCAAATCCGGTCATAATCAATACATACACCCATGTACACACTCGTCATCTTATGCACACATCGTCCACATAGTACAAATAATGTAATTAGACCAAATCATACGGGGGGAAAATTCACACAAAGTTAGGCAACATACTTACCTCAAATAAGCTAAATCAACCCATTAATTAACTTTTCCCTCGTAAATTCAACCTCGATCCAGCACCACGAAATCTGACAAAACTCACGAATTTCGTACATCCATTCGAATACGAGTCCAACCATACCAATTTCATCCACTCTCGACCTCGAATCGACCTTCAAATCATCAAATTTCATTTTGAAAAGTTTTCTCTTTACCAAAATCCTCAATTTTTCCCACTTATATTCATCAAATAAATGCTAAAAACAATAATGTAATCATGAAATATAACCAAATCCGAGTCAAACATACTTAATTTCGTGAAATTTCCCTCCAAAATCGTCCAAATCCGAACTCTCTAACTCAAAATGTGATAAAATAACAAAAACCCTCAAAATAGAATATTATATAAGTCTACCCAGGGGTCCCCTTTGCGATCACGAGACCTACTTAGTTATCGCAAAGAACAAACCATAAGCTGCCAAAAATCTTCTTCGCAGACGTGGTGTGTAGCCCGCGAACGCGAACCCTTAACTCAACTGGCTTACACGAACGCGAACGCGAAGGCCAACCACTAGCGCCCCTTCCAGCTCTTCCTTTACGCGATCGTGATACATAGGATGTGAACACGATGAACATCTCCCCTTCAGGCTCCGCGAACGTGACAACCACCTCGCGAACGCGATGAACAAAATGACAGCCACCAAAAATACACTCCACAAATCGCGGTAGACCTTCTGCGATCACGTTGAACTGTAGAATACCAGAAAAACCAACATTTACAAATATGGCGAAATGGTCTGAAACTCATCCGAAACACACCCGAGGCCCCTAAGACCCCATCAAATCACGCCAACCAAACCCAAAACATAAAGCTGACCTATCGAGGTCTCAAATCAAACCGAACAACATCAAAATTACAAATCGTACCTCAATTCAAGCTGAATGAAATAATGAACTTTCAATTTTCAGAACTCACGTCGAACTATATCAAATCAACTCGGAATGACCTCAAATTTGCATGCAAGTCCCAAATGACACAACAGACATATACCAACTATCGGAACCGCAATCCGAATTCGATATCCACAAAGCCAACTCTCGGTCAAATCTAGCAACCTTCTAAACCTTAAACTATCTAACTTTCGCAAATTCAAGCCAAAACAACCTAGGAGCCTCCAAATACACATCCGGATACACACCTAAATCCAAAATCACCATAAGAACCTAACGGAATCGTCAAAACTCCGATCCGAGATCAAATACGCAGAGTCAAACTTGCTTAGCTCTTCCAACTTAAAGCTTCTAAAATAAGAATCATGTTTCCAAATCAATCCCGAACCGCTCGAAAATCGAAACTGACCATACACACAAGTCATAATACATCATATGAACCTAGTCGTAGCCTCGAACAGTAGATCGAAAATATTAATGGTCAAAATGACCGGCTGAGTCGTTACATCAAGGGACTTGCTGATGGGCCAATTATTGTAGGGACTTGTTGCACTTAGCTCGAGAGGGAGATTGTTGGGCCCGTGAACAAGGTATCATATCGGCAACTAAAAAGAAAAGAGAGCTATATATAAAATATATGAATACTAATGGTGTGACTTGTGAGGTATTTTGAAAAAATATATAGAACTGACACAAAACACAATAATAGAATGCTTGTACTTCCTCTGTTCTAGTTTCTGTGAACCTATTTTTTTTTGGCCCATTTCAAAAAGAATGATCCCTCTCTAAATTTGGTACCAATTTAGCTTAAACTTACAATTCTACCCTTAATGAGAAGCTTTTATAACCACACAAATAATCTGGGCCCCTTTTTGACTTGTTTAGGACCACAAATTCCAAATGTCTTTATTTTTTCTTAGCCCAATCAAACAAGTTGACATAAATTGAAACGGAGGGAGTATAAGTTATCAAAAATAGTGCAACCATATTGTCTTGTTGGCAATCTTTAATCAACATATCACAAAGCGATCTAGTCACGGGGAATCTCATTCCATGTTAAAATTAAATTACGTAAAAAGTTAATTTATTTATGTATTATCATGGAATGATCACTTAAGAGAGGGGAACCTTCCAAGTTCCAAGTGTGGAAGGTACTCATTGTATGTGATCATGAATAAGGATAATTCAGGTCTTGGGACTTGGTTTAAATTGATTTATTTGATTATAGGAATTCTCATTTTCTTTCACATGTCAAACCAATTAGTATAAGAAACAAAAAGGAATCAAATAACAATTCACATGCACCAAACCACATGTTAACCCCTGCAAATTATGACAATGGACCGGGAAACTGATAATGTTAGAGAAATCTTCATTATGGTGTAGTTAACTACAATTATTCATGCACATGGTGCATTTCTTATAGTGGAAAAGTTGTTCTAGATGAAATTTATCATAGGAAATATTACTATCCTATTAACAGATAATTATCATGTGCAACAATAATACTATTTCTTGGGGGTCCCAATATTTTGTAATATTTCTAAATATATAGTCACTTTGATTGCAAAAACTACTTTGTACATATATGTTTATGTACTTTAGGGTAACATCTTATCCTTCTATTTAACTATTACCTGTAGAAAAGTATTCTGGATTATACACAAAAAAACTTTACATGAGGAGGGAGGGGTTACTATTATTGGAGACAAGAGTAACAAATTGCTCGATCTTAAAAGGATATTCTTGGACATAATTAATTGAACATTAAGTTATCAAAGGGTGAGTAGGAATCATAATGTAGTTAATTAATGGAATTGGTATATGTACTTGCATATTTACATTTAGGCATACACGTACATATGTAAAAAAACATAGGTGGTTGGAAACCTTTGACAACACATTTATTGGTTATAGATGTTTTTTTGGAGCTAAATACTAACCAAACTTAACATTTATAGTAGTTAAAGTGAAATGTTTGATCTATATGGATATTAAAACTCTTTGTTATACAAGCCAAACGACCCCTTAGGACTATTCCATAAAATATTTTTAAAAAATGAGAAACATACTATTAAAAAATTACAAAGAAGGGAAAGAAAGGGAAAAGTTCCAACATTGCCCCTAAATTATACGAAATTATTTAATTTACTCTTTATTAATACAACAACAACAACTACTACTACTTCTACGACCCAGTAAAATCCCAATATTGGGATCTGGGAAGGGTAGAGTGCACGCATACATTACTCCTACCCCATGGGGGTAGAGAGGTTGTTTTCAATACACCCTCGACTCAAGCAAACGTAAAAAATAATATATCAGTACCAACAATATAAAGCATAGAAATAATAACAACGTCATAAGTACTAGAAAATGGATGAAAAACAATAACAGTAACACGTAAGAAAGGCTTGATATTATGAAAAGTGAAAGAAAAGTGTGGACACAACAATAACCACTAGCACTATAGGACACAACCCTATCACACTAGCCTCTCACCCGGTAGGGAAATAGAAAAGAACTCCACTACCTCCTAACCTACAACCTTAATGCTAGATCTCCACACTTCCTATCAAGGGCCATGTCCTCGGAAATCTAAAGTCTTGCCATGTCCTGCCTGATCACCTCTCCCCAATCCTTCTTGGGACGCCCTCTACCTCGTCAAAGCCAACCGCTCACATTTCCTTACTAGGGCGTTCAGACTTCTCCTTCGCACGTGCCCGAACCATCTGAGTCTAGCTTCCTGCATCTCGTCATCCATCAGGGCCACGCCCACCTTCTCCGGGATATCTTCATTCCTAATCTTATCCATCCTAGTGTGCCCGCATATCCACCTCAACATCCTCATTTCTGCTACTTTCATCTTCTGGATATGAGAGTTCTTAACCGGCTAACACTCTACCCCATACAACATGGCTGGTCTAACCACCGCTCTATAGAACGTACCTTTGAGCCTCAGAGGCACCTTCTTGTCACATAGGACTCCAGATGCTAATCTCCACTTCATCCACCCACCCCTATACAGTGCGCGACATCCTCGTCGATCTCCCCATCCCCTTGGATAACCGACCCAAGATACTTGAAACTACTTCTCTTGGGGATGACATGTAATTCAAGCGTCACGTCCACGCCCAGTTCCCTCGACTCGGCACTGAACTTACACTCCAGGTATTATGTCTTAGTCCTGCTAAACTTGAAACCTCTAGACTCAAGGGCCTGCTCCAAAACCTCCAGCCTCTCGTTAATGCAGCATCGCATCCCATCAATCAGAACTATGTCTTCAACGAATAAAATACACCATGGCACCTCCCCTTGAATATGGTGCGTCAGTGCGTCCATCACCAGGGCAAATAAAAATGGACTTGTAACGACCCGACTGGTCGTTTTGAGTATCTACACTTCGCTCGCTGTTTTGAGGGCTCGAGTATCTCCGCATCATGTATTATGACTTGCATAAATCATTGGTGTTGGTTTTCAAGTTATCCGGAATCGATTTGGAAGAATGAACAGGAAAGATTTAAGCTCTAAATTGGAAGAGTTGACCAAGTTTGACCTTTAGCATTTGACCTCGGAATGGAGTTCCGTCAGTTCGGTTAGCTCCGTTGGATGATTTTGGACTTAGGAGCGTATCCAAATTGTAATTTGGAGGTCTGTAGTCAAATTAGTCTTGAAATGGCGAAAGTTGGATATTTGAGAAGTTTGACCGGGAGTGGACTTTTTGATATCAGGGTCGGATTCCGATTTTGGAAGTTGGAGTAGGTCCATAATGGCAAATGTGACGTGTGTGAAAAATTTGAGGTCAATTGGACGTGATTTAATAGGTTTCGTCATCAGTTGTAAAAGTTGAAGTTTCAAAGTTCATTGATTTTGACTTGAGGTGTGATTCATTGTTTCGAGGTTGTTATGCGTGATTTGAAGCTTTGAGTAGGTTCGTTTTGTCATATGGAACTTGTATGCAAAATTTGGCGCCATTCAGAGTTGATTTGATATGGTTCGGATGCTCGGTTGCAATTCTAGAAGTTCTTGAAGTTTAGTTTGGTCTTCATGCGTTTTGGCGCCCGATTTGTGGTTTTAGAGGTTATTTTGATGATTTGAGCGTGCGAGCGAGCGAGTTCGTGTTGTATTTATGGACCTGGGTGCATTACTGGTTTGGAGCCCCGAGGGCTCGGGTGAGTTTCATAATGATTTTTCATAATCTTTGATTACTGGTACTGGTATCATCGCATTTGCAATGTTTATGTTGCAAATGCGACAGCCGCAATTGCGAAGCAGCCATCGCATTTGCGAAATTGAGTTGCTGGGGGAAAGTTCACATTTTCGAAGAAACCCTTCGCATTGGCGAGGTGGGTTGTTCGCTTTTGCGATGACCCTTTCGCTTGGGCTTCGCATTTGCGAAGTTCTAGTTGCAAATACGACCTTAGTAGCAAAGCCTCAAGTTCGCATTTGCAATAAGATGTTCGCATTTGCGAACCCCATGTTGCAAATGCGACATCTACAACCTGTTAAATGCTGAGAATTCCGAGACTTAGCTTCATTTTGAAATATTTTGAACCCTAGCTTCAATAAAAGGCGATTTTGTGAAGGAATTTTCATATCAAATTATTGTGTAAGTGCCTCTAATCAATTCTCAACTATATTTCATGATTTTATATAAGATTTAACATCAAATTCATGAGAAATCTAGGGAAAAATTTGGGGATTTGTCAAAGTTTTGAAAAAACAAAAATTTGGGATTTGAGAGTAAAATAGGACTCGAATTTGAAAACAAAACATATATTTGGACTCGTGAGGCTATGGGTAGTCAAGACTTACCCCTGGACCTGGGATTTGACCGGGCGGGCCCGGGGTTTGACTTTTGTTGACTTTTAGAAATTAAATAAAAATCATAGCTTTGTTAATTGAAATTATTTTCTCTTGCATTGTGTGATGTATTCAAGTCGTCTTTGGCTAGATTGAGCCGAACGGAGGTGAATTGGTGAAGTAAAAAGCTAAATTTGAGTATTGAGTTAGCCGAATTGAGGTAAGTGTCTTGCCTAGCTTTGTTGAGGGAATTTTTCCCTCCCAGTTGACATTGTTTTCCAAATGCGGGGGTGATACATATATGAGGTGACGAGCATATTTGTATGTGCCAGGGTAAATCATGCTTGGGATAGATTATGTTATAATTGTGTCTTGTAGAATTACGCGACCTTCTTGCCTCATGCCTTACTTGACTCTAATATACTAAGAACATAGTATTATACGTTAGAAATCAAGACATAGCTTATCATAAATTGATCAAATTGGTGGAACTCCGAGAATATATTGATGTGTCTAATTCGGTCGTCACTATGCATAATCCTTAATACATTACTACAGCCGATATTCTTGGGATACTATATTCTATACTTGTGGATCATTTGTGAGATTTATGGAAGTATTTGAATAATACGGTTCTTGAAGGTTTATTGAATCATTGTTGGCTCTAAAAGTTGTGATTGGGATTTGTTTGCAATATCCGTTAAAACACTCTCCTTGATGTTATTTATGCTTCCTACCTTGTTGTCATTGATATACATATGCTTGGTAAGGAAGAGTGTAAAGCACGAAGGGTGATACCATGACATTGTTTATACATTATCATGTGAGGGAGAGTGTAAAGAACGAAGGGTGATGCAGTACCATGTTATTTGAGAGTAAAGCACGGGTGATGTCGTGCCATATTATTTGAGAGTAAAAGCACGAAGGGTGATGTCGTGCCATATTGTTGAGAGTAAATCACGAAGGGTGATGCCGTGCCACATCATTTGAGAGTAAAATCACGAAGGGTGATGCCGTGCCATTTCATTTATATTGTTATGATTTTATATTATCGTGAGATCATGGCAAGATGGGTGTTTCCGTGCAAGCGAGGATGAGGGACATGCATTACGTTGTGATATCTGTTTTCCGTGTATATATTCACGTCTTTATCTTGAACGTTTTTTGTCGTATTTATAGACCTCGTGTGACTTGTTGTTATTGTCCCGTCCTTGCTCTCTATTTCAATCGTTGTTCTGTTGTCCATATCTCCTACTTGTTTAATTTGCAAACACATGCCTATTTCCTGTTGTTATAATTACCTCCATGTCATGTCTATTTTGTTGCATTTTAGTACAAAACCTTTTTCTATGTTAGTCATTCATGTCTCTACTTGTTAACTTGTAAAGATCGTGTGTTTCCTTCTTATTTGTTATATATGTACTTCGGTCTCCATCATGCTAGTTAATTGAAGTTGATATTCCTTGTTTTCCAATTGCTGCCATTACTCACATGCTTTGCGCATAGTCTTTTACTGTTGCCCATATGTATATCCTCGTTCATTATTTCTACTTGCGTATTTCCTACTTTGTAACTCCTGCTATCGGCAATTTCTGTCATCTGGTTGGTTCTGTTATACGTATATTGGGTGAGGATGAGATAAAAGCACGAAGGGTGTTGCCGTGTAATTGACTTGATATCTGAGTACACTCCTCATGCTATGAAAGTTATGAAGTGACTGTCGTGGTTTATCGGTTTCATTCTAAGGAAAGGATTGGTCGAGGTATTTTAAGATGATAAATTTTGATCACTGATAGTATTCGGTTATTGTTTGTGTATTCGTTCATGTATTCTTCTCTGTTATATCGTGGTGTAGTTCTATTACTGATTTACGGTGCAGGTTTTATCTGTGAGTATCTTTAAGACTAAAAAGCCTCGTCACTACTTCGACGAGGTTAGATAAGATACTTACCAGTACATGGGGTCAGTTGTACTGATATACACTTCTGCACATTGTGTGCAGATTTTTGGAGCGGAGCTGCTGGTGATGTCTGGGTGCTAACTCTGAAGATGTTCGTGCGTGTCGGATATAGCTGCCACTTATCCTTGGTAGGTTAGGCTTTTGCTAATCTGCTATGAAAATTTCAAACAAATCGTGTAATTTTTTGTACTATCTTTGTAAATTCTAAGTCTTAGAAGCTCATGGTTCGTACTACCAATTCATGGGTCAATTTGTAAATGTTCAGATATCTCTTTACTATTTTCCTATAATCTCTTTTGGATTGTATTTTCTGTTAGTTGGCTTACCTAGCGGATCGAGTTAGGTGCCATCACGACTAAGGGTTTTTGGGTCGTGACAAGGTGGTATCAGAGCACTAGGTTCGTCGGTTCTACGAGTCATGAGCAAGTGTCTAGTAGAGTCCTGCAGATCTGCAGTCGAATTAATACCGATCTGCAGTTGAATTAATATACTGGAGTTAGTATACCGGTCCAGCATAATATGCTGGAGTTCATATACAAGTGCTCCGAACTCCAGTATATTATGCTGGACCGTCTCTATTGCAGCAAAATAATAGTTATTTTTCGTTGACTTGGTAAACGTTGGCTATTTTTGATTGATCGGTCCGAAAACTGGCTATACCGTGCTATTTTTACGTACATTCTCCCTCTCGTTGTAAAAAGTAAAAAACCCACACTTTTAACCTGCCGTCAGAAAAATTTACCGGTCACTTTTCTCACCTCGGGAAGGTCATCTGTCTCGTATTTCTGACAATAAAAAAAGTAAAGAAAGGTAATTATACAGTTAGGCCCCACTATTTAAAAAAGCCTGTCATATAGCACCACTATTTAACGGAAGCTAACGCCGTTAACGTCCATGTCTTATCAACAAAGTCCTTTTCAAAGTTACTCTCACTCTTTCCTGGCTGTTTTTCATGAGTAAACAGAAATTCAGAATAAAGTAAAGATAAGATTAAAGAATGTCTTTTCTTTTCCATAATAATAAAACCTGAATAAAGATTAGTTTCGTTCTTAAAACTGTCAAATTCGTATCAATTCCATCATTTCAATTGTGCTTTCTTTTTGTTTTTAGTATTTTGATACTTATAATTTAGGTGTAGGGGGCTGAATTATAAGCATATTTTAATCTTATAAAGTGTCCCCTTTGTTAAGAGAATGCTCCTTACGGTGAAACATAGTTGCTGTCAAACAGTGCTTTTGCCACTTGGCTTTAGAAAGGAGACATGGACGTCAAATGCACTTGCAAGTATTTTCCATTCTATAATAAATAGTACGAAATGTATAAGTATTAAAAAAAATATTAGTGTCTAAAACAAGTTGGAACCTCTGCGCAATTGGTAACCAGGAGGTCACAATTCGAGTATTGAAAATAGTTTCTTTTAAAAATACAGAATAAGAGTATGTATAATAAATTTGTGTGATCCGACGTTTTCTCGGACCCCACACATAACAGAAGTTTATTGCACCGGCGACCCTTTTTTATAATCTAAAACAAGCATGAATATTGGTGTAAGAAAATCTTTTTAGAAAAAATATTATAAGAAGCTTAAATTATATTATTAGAATTAAAAGTTCTTTTTTTTTTTGGAAGGGACTAAAAACAATATTGTCACATAAAATGAAATGGAGGTGAATAAGTATATAATAACTTGATACATGTCTTTTACATATGCTTTTATGCTCGATTAGAATTGATTAATATGTATATTTACATCAGCTTATTGTTTAAATTACAATAAAATAATAGAACATGGCTAAATTTTAATTGATTGTTTAAAGTTTCTTTTATATATTTTCTTATTTACAATCTTTTCTAGATTTGACCCAAATTAGGACAAAAGAATGTAAATCAAATTTGCAGTTAAAATTTTATTGTGTTTGGGCATGTTACCATGTATGTATTCTTATGAATTCTTTAGTCCCGATGCAAATGGTCTACTTTGACCCAAATTAATAGCCTGTTTGGCCAAGCTTCTTTTTAGCCAAAAGTGTTTTTTTTGGCCAAAAGCATTTTTGGCCAAAAATTGAGGTGTTTGCCAAGCTTTTGGAAGGAAAAAAAAGTGTTTTTGAGGAGAAGTAGAAGCAGAAAAAAGTAGCTTCTATCCAAAAACACTTTTTTGAGAAGCACTTTTGAGAAAAATACACTTAGAAGCAGTTTTTTTAAGTTTGGCCAAACACTAATTGCTGCTCAGAAGTGCTTTTCAAACTAATTAGTCAAACACAAACAACTTCTCACCAAAAGTACTTTTGAGAAAAGCACTTTTGAAAAAAAGCACTTCTCAAAATAAGCTGATTTTTGCAGCTTGGCCAAACGGGCTATAAGACAAAAATTGTTGTTTGTTTTTTGGTAATTTTATGAAATTTTGACAGAAAAAGACTTTCATATGTTTGTTTCATGTCTTAAAATAAACTTTTCGCAGATATTATTTGTTTATTGAAACAACCAATATGGTCTCTCGGTAGTCATTCACCTTATTAGGAGATTGATAAAGCAGTATAGGGAGAGGAAAACAGACTTACATATAGTGTTCATCGATTTAGAAAAGGTTTATGATAAAGTTCCGAAGGAGATTTTCTGGAGATGTTTGGAGGCTAGAGGTGTACATGTTGCTTATATTATACGATTAAGGATATGTCAAATGGAACTAAGACCCGGTTAAGGACAATGGAAGGGGACTCGGAGCACTTTCCGGTAGTGATAAGATTGCACCAGGGGTCAACTCTCAGCCCATTTTTATGGTGATGGACGCACTAATGCGCCACATTCAAGGGGAGGTATAGTGGTGCATGTTATTTGCAGATGGCATTATACCGATTGACAAGACGTGGGGCGATGTTAACGCGAGGTTAGAGGTTTGGAGGCAGACATAAGAGTGTAAAGGTTTCAAGTTGAGTATGACCAAGACTGAATACTTAGAGTGCAAGTTCAGTAGTGCGACTCAGGAAGCGAACGGGGATGTGAGGGTGGATTCACAAATCATCCTCAAGCGAGGAGTTTCAAGTACCTCGGGTCAGTTATTTAGGGAAACATGTAGATTGACGAGGATGTCACTTTGTATTAGGGTGGGGTGGATGAAACGGAGGCTCACTTTCAATGTTTTGTGTGACAAGAATGTGCCACCAAAACTTAAAGATAAGTTTTACAGAGCGGTGATTAAACCGACTATATTGTATGGAGCTGAGTGTTAGCCAGTCAAGAACTCCCATGTCTAGAGATGAAGGTATCAAAAATGCGGATATTGAGACTTGAGATTGAAGTGCGTACATATCAGGATAGATAAAATTAGGGATGAAGTTATTCGGGACTAGGTGGGCGAGAGCTGTGAAGGACAAGATGCGGAAGCGAGACTTAGATAGTTTGGACATGTGAAGAGGTGAGACACAGATGCCCTCGTAAGGAGGTGTGAGAGGTTGGCATTGGAGGGCCTAAAGAGAGGTAGAGGTAGGTCTAAGAAGTATTGGGGAGATGTGATTAGGTAAGATATGACGATCCTCTAGGTGTAGAAGTCAAGGATTAGGGTAAAAGATTATTAGATAGTCGAGCGTTTGTCTTGTTCATACCAGTAGTTTTAGTGCACTACTTAGTGTTAGTTTTGTAATCTCTTATTCGTATACTTATGTTATTACTTGTCATCTTGTTCGCTTCGGTTTTCTGATTGGTTTGCTTGTGTTGTTGCTTGTTGTTACTCCTTCCTTTTTATCCTTCACGTGTCTTTTTATTTTTCCAAAGCCGAAGGTCTACCAGAAAAAGCCTCTCTACCTTTTCAAGGTAGGGATAAGGACAACATACACACCATTCTCTTTAGACCTTACTCGTAAGACTACATTGAATCTTTTGTTGTATTTGTTTGTTGAAAAGGTGGTTTTAGTGTGTTTTCAAATAAAAACTCTTCCTTCGTTCATAAAGTATTCACAGATCTTCGAACAAAATTACAACTCAATTTATTTATTTAATTTTTTTTTTCAGAATTTAGTTTCAAAACTTGTCCAAGCCCTATTATTGACCACTAGACGAAAATATAGATATGTTTCTTCTTTTTAATACAGAGGTATATCAGTGCTAAAATTTCGTGTCATTAAATATAGAGCTAATATAGAACTACTAATATAGTAATGGGCTGTTATATCTTCATCTTTCTCTAACGCTACTATGTTAGTTGCTACCGTATAAAGTAATTTTCTGCAGATGCTCATTCTCTTCTTGTTCTATTCTGCTTTTCCTTCGGATTCTTCGTTGAGACTATGGAATTGAAAGGGAAAGTGGCTTTATATTTGATTCAGTCACGCATCAGGACTTTAGGCTAGTTAGTGATTTCTTTTTTTTTTGGTTCTCTCGCCAATAAAATGAAATAAGGCTATTTGAGATGATTTGGCCATATTATGCCTCAATCTTTATAGATGCACCGGCCGTAGGTGTGAAACTATGGTTGGTAAAAATATTAAAAAAGACAGAGTATACTCGAAATCATATGAAAGAAAATTGTCTTGAAATACCTATAAATTCTTAGAATTAATGCAGTTAAAGATGGATACAATAGAAGAAACATATTCACATAAGTGATATCTATTAGTTGAAAATATGTTTTGTTATAAAACAATAAAAGAAGAAAAAGAGTACTGCTGAGAAAAGTAGAGAGATAACTCTTATTGATTTGTGATCAATTACAATGGAATAGAACCCCTCTATTTATAAGGAAAAAGTGACTTAGCCACAAAGTAACAAACTCTAAATTTTTTCTAAAAGATAGACATTCATCATAAATAAAATAATATTTAGGCAGAATAGCCTGGGAGACACTTGTACTTGTTCCGGTTTATCATCCCGGTCCCTACACTCCATAAAGTTTCATCTAGACACTTCAACTTAATCAAAATAAGACTTTTAAACCCTTCTGACCGTTGACCGGGCTTATGTGGCATTGATATGGCTGAGGTGGACAAAATAAGTGATTTACACGCACATTAGGTGCGTGAGCTGATGATTTTTCTTTATTAAAAAAATAAAATAAAATAAATAAATAAATAAAAAATACTATTTTTCTTCTTCAGCCCCTACCGGGCCCTTCGTTCTGCCCCTCCCCCCCTCTTCTTCTTCTTCATCCCTTTCCCCTTTCGTTCTGCCCCCCTCCCCTCCTCTTCTTCTTCATCCCTTTCTCCCTTTCGTTCTGCCCCCCCCCCCCCCCTTCTTCAATCCCTTCCCCCTTCGCTCTCCCCCCCTCCTCTTCTTCTTCAGTCCCTTCCTCCATTTTTTCCGATGGTTTTAGCTTTCAAATTTTTTCACAGTCCTTTCAAATTGGGGTAGAGGAATAAGTCAAAATTCAAAAGACTTAATTCTCTGCTCATGTATTTTTCATGGATAGCTAACTTTCTTTAAAAGAGGAGTGAAGGAAATAGTGGTACTCATGATGGAGAAGCCATGGCAGGTGGGTTATTATTTTAAGAAGGTTGAGTGGATGGGTTTGAAGAAGGGAGGAGGGTTTTCTAATTTTAATTTTTTGCTTATTTTATTTTATTTTTTGTTTAAGAAATTAAAATTTTGTTAAATAATATTATTTTGGCATAGAATCTGATGTGGATGCTGATTTGTCATCCACGTCAAGCAAGTGAGCTTCACGCGATTCCGAAGGGTTTAAAAGTCTTGTTTTGATTAAGTTGAAGTGTCTAGATGAAACTTTATGGAGTGTAGGGACCAGGATGACAAACCGGAACAAGTACAAGTGTCTCCTAGGCTATTCTGCCTAATATTTATAATACCCCCTCCTTGAATATCTATTCAATAGATAATGTGCCTCATTAAAACCTTAACTAAAATAAAACCCAGTGGGAAAAAATTCTAGTGAAGGAAAAAAAGTACACATGTTTAACAATACGTCTTTTGGTTGCCTCGTTAAAAACCTTGCAAGAAAATCCAGTGGGACAAAACCTTGTAAGGGAAAAAGACTACAATATATATTAACTCCCCCTAATGAAATTTGAGTCTTTGCATTCCAATCGTGTGCACCATTTTCAAAAGGTCGCTGGTAGAGATTGATAAACAAATTAGCCATATTAACTTGAATGAATATGTTGCACCTTGAAATCATCATTCTTGATAGATATGTAATGTCTCCATATAATGTCGTGGAATGGTCTTTTCAATATCTCCTTAGAGGTAAAAATTCTCGCTATCTCATTATCATGCTTATAGTTATAGCAAGATATATATGTGCATAAATTGTACTTAGGATATGGTACTTCAGGACCAAAAATTGTATGTGCTTTAAGCGATTAAAATCATTCAGGGATTATCATATAAGTTATATCATATAAGCCATATAAATAGACTTTAGATGCATATCAAATTTTATGTCAAGCTAGACATATAAGATAGATAAAGTGATTGCACACACTATTGACTTTATACTTTCAACTGTTTCAACTGCAGGTCCATAACTACATGTCTTTCATATGAAACCGATTCTACTTGAATTGTTTCTCCAGACTTAAGATCCTCATATATATTTAGCGTTATCATAGATGTAGTTGATAGATATTTTATAGCGATTCCAACCTCCTTTTTTTTTCTTCATAAAGACAGAACATAAAGATCTCTTCATTCATATTTTCAGGTACCTGAACCTCTCATGAGATTTTATGAAGTATTATGTCATGTGATCTTCTAGATCACTTTCCTCCTTATTATGATTGTTGGGACCAAACATACACGCAAGTATACGTGGTCGTCAAGTAATAAAGTGACTCGAAAGTCGGATGTCAAACCCATAGAGACTTAGATTGATCATTAACAAAGCAAACTAAAATTAATTAATTGTCCAAGATAATCAAGAGTAGTGTTTTTTCTATTAATCTACTATTGCGGAAATTAACAAGTAATAACTAAATTATCAAGAATGCAATTTTGTATGACGAGGTTTTACTTCAGAGGAGATGAAAATTCCAGGGTTGTGGTTGGTTTATCAATCATATTAAGTTCAATAACCACACTCGTTAATCCAGATTATCTATGGTTGCTAATTAACCGGATCATTTATATGAATAGCATGTTCCCACAATACTACTCGCCTGCCCATAATATATCAATCCTATATTCTCATGGTATTGAGTCTATCATGAACGAATATAACATGGTATTTAATTAAGCAAGACTGTTAGGTATATTCCTATCCTAACTGCGAAATCTTTCCCCGAACCACGGGTTCAGAAACAAGCTCTCTCTAATTCTACTCTAATCTAAACACGGCTTTCCCAAGCATAGCATAGATAGTAGGGTGAATTGGTAGCTACAACAATTCACAAATTAAAACTAGAATTAAAGAAACAACCACAAGATGATAATCCGAATTAACGAAGATGTAATTAATAAACGTTAATAATCATGTCAACCACAACCCTAGAACGTAGAGTGCTTAGCCACTCATGTTCGTAATAACAATTTTCCAAGTATTTTGCATAAATAAATTACAAAGAAAAGATAAAGGGATGAAGAACTTAATGATTTTCTCCTCCAAAAGTTGTCCACGTGATGGTCTTGCCTCCGGTCGCAAAAGTTCCCCCAAAATAGTGTCTAATGACTATTTATATGTGTAGGGAAAAGACCCAAACGAAATACCCAAGTCCAAAACCAAGTATAAGACAAAATAGGCTTTAAAAATCGAGAACTAGCTCGCTACAGACCGTGCGCGACCTCTATAGCGCGCTCCACCTCGCCTCAGGGCTTGCCTCGCCAGCCCTGTAGCGAGCCACAAAGCTTGCGTCGCTTGCTCAATAGCGAGCAACGGAGCTCGGTCGCATGCTTTCTAGCGAACGAAGATCTCGCGTAGCCTGCTGTTTCGTTTTCAATTCTTTTGCTTCAATGTTGAATTGTTTCTTTGCCTAACTTTGTGTCCTTCCTACCTCATTATCGTTTCTTCTTGCCTTTTTCAATTCTTCTTTTCATCAATAATTCCCTTCTTTTTCCATTTGTTCTTTGGTCTTTCTTTGTAAATTAAATACCCACTAGTTGAGTAATCATACTTCATTCTTGTAGTAGTGTATAAAATACACATAAAATCTCTACTTTGCTCCCAATTTTGTCTTCAACGTACCTACACATAAAATAGACTCAATTAAGCACAAATAGAGTATAGTTTAGCATTAAAGCCCCAAAATGTAATGTAAGTAATGCACTAAAAATATGGAATTATAGCCAAACATCATTGCCCCACACTTAAACGTTGCTCGTCCTCGAGCAATCAAACTACACTTTATATAGACACGACCTTTTTAAACAATTCTTCTAACTCATCACACCAAGAATCTTTAAAATAGACTAAGCACGAGAGTGTAACATCTTCACCTCAAGATTTGACTCATAAGTACCATGCATTATTCACAACTCACTCACTTACTCTAACATAGAGGCCAATGACATTACCTTTCCTTCATGAATCAAGTGCCCTCACACAACAAAAGAGAGTAGTTCCACACACAATAAAATATAAGACCAATTAGGAACTCAAGATAGAAAAACTTCACTCACTCTCAGAAATAACATTCATATGCCACAAAAGATGCGCCATAGGGTTGCCCGTAGTGTAATACTCTACTAATCGAGCTCATTCAGTCTAAGATCAAGTAGGACTTTAATTGGTTGTAATGTTGGCTGCGGGTCGGGTAGGATACATTTGGATATAAGAGTGACTCAACCTCCTAAACACTTTAATACATATACTTTAGCGTTCAAACCCACTACTTCTGTCAAACCATAACTCCACCTTCACATCAGTGTATATTAACTCCATACTTCTTTAGGCGCAATTACATCAAGAGTCACCACTATCACGGAATATTTTTCAAAGCAATACAACTAGGGGTGGGCGTTCGGTCGGTTTGGTTCGATTTGAAGAAATTCGGTTCGGTTATTTGGTTTTCGATTTTGTAAATACAGTAACCGAAACCGAACTGAAATAAGTTCGGTTAAGTTCGGTTTTTAAATTTCAGTTCGGTTTATTTTGGGTCGGTTTTCGGTTTGAAAATAATCATATTGGGCTGGGCTTCTTCTGCGTAAAAATTGGACTAATTTGTTGGGTTTTTTCAAAATTTTGGACTTTTTGAATGTGATAAGTCATAAATCTGTTCTTTTATTTACATAATCATAAACTATATATAGGCTAAGCCCATATATAACAAACACTATTACACTAGGCCCAATTTTACATAGTTCAGTCTAAACCTGGATTCTTTGAACTAGGAATGAGATGACCGAAAAAAGGAGCAATTTATTGCATCAGTTTAAACATTGATTTCTCAATCTGGTATGGGTTCCCTGTTACTCAAATCTGGTAACCAAAATCTGTATGAGTTCCTTGTTACTCAAATCATCCTAATAAAAAGAGACCTTACAAGTTACAATTGATGCTGCTAATAAATATAACCAAAAGATGCTGCTAATTACACCTCTACTTGGTCCATACAAGATCTCACAATCATACAAAACAAATATAAGCTAGGGAATAGGGAGTAGTTACAACTAAAAGAGCACTACATTACATAACCAAAAAACCAAAAGAGCTATGCTACTTTGCTGCCACTGTTTACCGCCATGAGAGAACAAAAAACTTAGAATCTATGCTACTTTGCTGCCATTGTTTAGTACAAGCATATTACATAACCAAAAGAGTAGTCCAAAAGTTAGAAAGTTTTCATGCTGCTGAAGTCTCAAAACCAGAGAAGTAACTACATTAAGTAGCATGAAACAAGTGAAGTCTATTTACTGCAGCATCACTTTCATTTAGGCGCCATGATCAAACCTTTGCAACAAAAGACATAATTATAGGTTAAACATACAATTGATTTATAATAAAGTGTATCAATGTTATATCTTCAAATATGCAGAAGGCTATCAACTTACCACACATGCCACAGGTTGCAACTATATGTCAATAATAGTTGAATCTTTTGCACTGTTAGCCAAATCTAAGGAAAATATTGAAGAAAACTTTGTCATGCATCAGTATTAAGTAAACTATTTGTAATATAATAAATGCAAAACACAAAATAATTACCAAGTTCCAGTTGTTCCAGATACTCCAAGTCTTCCTCAACTTTAATAGGAATAGGTTCACTTCTAAGCCAATCTTGAAGACAAATAAGAGATTGCACCAGTTTAGGTGTCAGCGAACTCCTGAACGGGTCAAGAATGCGACCTCCCGTGCTGAATGCACATTCAGATGCAACACTTGAAATAGGAATGGCTAGCACATCACGAGCCATCTCCGCAAGAATGGGAAATCTAGGCTCATTGATTTTCCACCACTTTAAGATTTTAAAGTCATCTGTTTCAGGCTCAAGATCTTCAGCAAGATATCTTTCTAACTCTGATTTAGTACCTAAACCTCATGGCACTTCCTTATGTTTCTCAAATTCTATTTTTGTTCTCATTGTTCCTCTTTTCAAAAAGCTACCATAACCACTGACAGTAGCTGTTGTGTTTCCAGATGAAGCAGATGATGCTCCTTTTGAATTTTTCTTTACATAATAATCAAACAAAGAATCTATATAATTTTTCACTTCTAAAATCAATTTTTTCCCTTCTTTTTCTCCAAACATCCTCACAATTGCAAAAGGAACATATTCAAGCTTGTTACGGGGATCCAAAATTGATGCAATAAAGATCATCTTGTTCATTTTTTCAGGTTCACCCCAATACTTGGCAAATTTTTCTTTCATTTTTTTTGCCATTTCTTTCAAACTAGCATCTTCATGTTCCATCCACTCTTTCAAAATAAGATCAAGCTCACAAATTTCAACAAAATGCACATTGGAAGTGACATAAATAGAACCAGAGACCCTCAAAGTAAGCAAATAAAAAGCTTCAAGAAATTTTACCATTGTTCTCACATTATCCCAGTCAGCACTTGTGAGATCACCTGCACTAGTTCCATCTTCACATACATAGGTACGAAGATGATGCAACAATCCAGTATCATAGAAACTATATTTGTCAAAGGCAAGCTCAAATTGTTGTGCTGTGTCTAACATTATGTATGTAGAGTTCCATCGAGTAGAAACATCTAAGCATAATGATCTCTTGGAAGTTAACTTTTGAGATTCACAACATTCTTTAAACTTTCTAATCCTAGCGGGAGATTGTCTAATGTATCTCACAACTTGTCTAACTCTCTTGATAGAAACACCAATTTCTTTCAACCCATCTTGTACAATGAGATTAAGTATGTGAGCCATACACCTAACATGCAGGTATTTACCATTCATTATATTAGTTCCCCAAGTAGTCAATTGCTTAGACACTTCTCTTACGGTGACATCATTGGAACTAGCATTATCTACTGTTATAGTAAATACATTTTTCAAACCCCAATCAAGCAAGCAATTAGTAATAACCGATGCCATATCATCACCTTTATGACTAGAGATAGGACAAAAGTTTATTATCCTTTTATGCAATTTCCAATCTCTGTCAATAAAGTGAGCAGTAAGACACATATAGTTTATTCTTTGTATAGAAGTCCAAGTATCTGTTGTAAGACAGATTTTAGGACGTGCTTCATTGAAGGACGTCTTCAAACTTTTTCTTTGTTCACAATAAAGTTCATAACAATCTCTTGTCAATGTTCTACGAGAAGGAATTTGAAATTGAGGCATTGTGACTCCTATAAACTTCTTAAATCCTTCCTTTTCAACAAAACTAAATGGCAGTTCATCCAAAATTATCATTTGAGCTAAAGCTCTCCTACTAAGTGCTTGATCAAATTTTCAAGTGGTAAGCACCCCTTCATTTGCCCCATTTGAAGCTGGTAGAAAACTTATTTGTGTTTGACTATTTTCCATGCTACGGGGCATTTTGGGACACTTATTGATATGATTGTTCATTGATGTAGTACCATTACCTTTCGATGCAACAGCATAAGTTTTTTGACAGTACTTACATTTTGCCCTTTTAGCTCCACTAGAATCATCATACTTCTCAAAATGGTTCCAAGCATCAGATCTAGGTTGCATTGCTTTCCTTTTCTTTGGAGCTTCATCAGGGCTGTCTGGACTGAGACCTTCAGTGTTAGGTATGTTATCATTTGAACCTCCACCTTCGCAGGCTTCGCTTACCCTACTTCCATTTTCTTCCATCTACAAAAACGAATACAAGCAGAACAATAAAATACCGAGCAGTGAGCTATTATGGTTTTTTCAGTTTTTAACATAAACTATAATCACTACTTAAAGAACACAATTGAATACCTAACACTGAACCCAACAAATAGTTAAATCAGAATTTTTCCTTCTACCAATAAACGCAGTCCACAGATGCAACGAAATTCCATGAAAAATAGTTAAACCATAATATTCTGCATATTGACCTTAGCTTTTCTTGTTTTAATAAGAGAAGATCGGCTAGGAGTAGAGGACAAAAAACAAAAAAAGAAGAAATGAGAGAAATATAACAAAAATTAAGCTTACTGGCACAAGAAATTTGACGACAATGATGGAGCCCTAGCGTATTTAGGAAAACCACCAGTGTAACAATGGAAGCCCTAGCGTATTTGGGGGGAGGAACTGCGCCGATAGAGAGAACTGAGAAGAGAAGGGAGAAACAAAAGCCCTTGCCTACTTTGGTCTTTGGGAAAAGAAAAGGAGCTGGTGAGTGGTGAGTGATGACTCTAGCGTATTTGGATATAATGGGCAATTGGGTTTGGGCCTAGTATTTGTTAAGGAGTGGGCTGTTTTTATGGAACTTAAAATTGGGCCTTAGCCTATATTATATAAGTATATATAGTTTAAAGAATCCATGTACTAATAATTCGGTTTTTCGGTTCACCGAAAAATATTTAATCAATAACCGACAACCGAACCGAAAAACTGAATTTTAAGAAATTTTAGTTGAAACCGACCGAAAAAACCGAATAACTGAAACCGAAATTAAAAAAAAATGGTTCGGTCGGTTTTTTTGGTTCGAACTGATATATGCCCACCCCTAAATACAACTGTTTTTCTTTCTTTTCAATTCAAGTAGCTCTTCTTTTTTTAAAACAATGCACGTTTCTCCTTATTTCATTTGTTCCACTCAAAAGCTATACCAACCACCCACTCTTTAACTTTTACAAAGTTCATAACAATTCAAGTGCTCATGAGAGGTGGAAACGTCCAAAAAATGGTTAATTCAAACAAATAGGTAAGACTTGTAATGTGGTTGCCAAAGAAATAAGATTACATGCTCAACAGGGTTAACTACGATACATAACAATCAGGCGGGTAAAATATATATAGTTGGCTCAACAAAGAAATGCCTATATCACTTTCAAGACTGAACAAAACTACTATCTCGCTTCGCAAATACACGGGGCAAGTTCTAGACGTTAAATGCAATGCACAGAATAACATACAAACCTCACACACACATGGCATATAACTCACTCAGGATTGAGCTCATCAAGACACTCTAGTCAAAGCAGTTAAGCAAAGTAAGATCATACAATTTAAGGTACTTGTACAAGAGTCAAAAACCAAACCTACGCATCACAACCAAAGTACTCACTATTCTCAAGGCATAACAAAGTCAAGAGATATTGCTTCAATTCAATTCATCTCACGATGGCTCCTACTCCTAAAAAAAAAATAAAACTAACTACACCCGGTTCAAATAAAATCCTTGAAAAAGAATCGCGGCACCAAGAAAAACCAAAGGGAAATTACTACACTACCTACAAAGAAAATCCTTTTGTCCTTTTTCTTTAGACTTAAATCCCTCAAGAAAACTGTCTAGGAGATCTATTGTCGGAAAGAGTCCAATTTTTTACCTTTTTTTTTGACTTTTTTTTTGTTTTTTTTTAGTTTTTGGTTTTTTCGATTTTTCATAGCTACTAAAATACTACATAACTACTAAAATAAAAATAAGAAGTTAACATTTTTCTACATCCTACTACTAATTATTTTTAGATAATTCTCCTTTTTTTTTTCGATTTTTCATAGCTACTAAAATACTACACAACTACTAAAATAAAAATAAGAAGTTAACATTTTTCTACATCCTACTACTAATTATTTTTATAGAATTCTCCCAACCCATACTTAAAAGAGTGCAGTGTCCCCAGTGCACAAATAAAGCAAAACAATAACGAGGGTGGACAAGAAACTCCCAGAAAGGCCAAAGGCCGAGGCAATAACGGCTCACGGGTACTCAGACTTCCCCCAAGCATGATTCTTTGTGCGGCACCCCACACTTAGTTCTCACCATCTAACTTGCTTTTGAACTCTTCCAATGCTTTGCTTCCTATGCTCATAATCATACAAAACAAAAACAACACTACAACAATAATAAGATAAAAAATAAAAATAAAAGAAAGCAGTAAAGATGGGTTGCCTCCCAACAAGTGCTTGGTTAACGTCGCGGCACGATACAGAATCTCGTCTAATCTTTGGCAAGTAACACCTTCGACTTCTGATGATCAAAGTCACCCCCATAATAGTGCTTTACTATTTGTCCATTCACTAAGAATGTTCTCTCACCACCTAAGACGCGCAACTCAATTGCACCATGTGGAGTGACTCTCACTACCTCAAACGGGCCCAACCATCTTGATTTGAGCTTCCCCGGAAAGATTCTCAATCTCGAATTGAACAAGAGAACCAATTGTCCCGGTTCGAACTCGCGATGCTGAATATGCTTATCATGCCAGCGCTTGGTCTTTTCTTTATATAACTTGGCATTTGCATACGCATGCAAGCGAAACACATCAAAATCGTTCAATTGCATCAACCGCTTTTTACCCGCTAAGTCTGCATCAAAGTTCAGCTTCTTTATTGCGCAATAAGCCTTGTGCTCAAGTTCCACTGGTAAATGGAATGCTTTCCGATAAACCAGCTTGTAAGGGGAGGTTCCGATGGGAGTTTTGTAGGCGGCCCGGTATGCCCATAGAGCATCATTAATCTTTGCAGCCCAATCTTTCCTTTGCACTAACCGTCTTCTCCAGGATCTGCTTTATCTCTCTATTTGAGACTTCAACTTGCCCACTAGTTTGAGGATGGTAAGCGGTTGCAACTTTATGTTTGACCCCATATTGCGCTAAGACATTGTCCAAGAGCTTGTTATAGAAATGGGTGCTCCCATCACTTATCATCACTCTTGGAGTGCCGAACCTCTTAAAGATATGTTTTTTCACAAATTTGACCGCAACCTTAACATCATTGGTAGGAAGAGCTATGGCCTCCACCCACTTCGACACATAATCAACGGCCACTATGTACTTACACCCACTGGACGAGGGAAACGGACCCATAAAATGAATTCCCCAAAAATCAAAAATTTCAACCTCCAAAATACCGTGCAATGGCATCTCATGACTTTTCGTAATTGTTCATGTTCTCTGGTACCTATCACATCTCCTCACGAACTCATGGGCGTCCTTAAACACCCTAGGCCAATAGAAACTCGATTGCAATACCTTAGCTGCTGTTTTGTCACCCGCATGATGACCACCATAAGACGATGCATGACATTCATGTAAGATAGCATTTATTTCATATTCGGGCACACATCTTCTCATTAGCTGATCAATACAAGATTTGAACAGGAATGGCTCATCCCACACATATGACCTCACATCTCGCAAGAACTTCTTTTTAGCATGAGGTTCAAGATCAGGCGGCATCTCTCCACTTGCCAGTTAGTTCACAAAATCTGCATACCATGGCACCTCCCCAGTAGTAATGGCCAACAATTGCTCATCTAGGAATATTTCCTTGATGACATCTCCCTCAACTACATGATCCCGAGGTTCTAACTTGGACAAGTGATCGACCACTTGATTCTCTGTTCCTTTATGGTCTCGGATCTCCAAGTCAAATTCCTGGAAGAGTAAAACCCAACGGATTAGCCTTGGTTTAACATCTTTCTTTTCAAACAAATACCTGATGGCTGCATGGTCTGTGTAGACGATGACTTTGGTGCCAACCAAATAGGCCCGAAATTTATCGAACGCCCATACTACAGCAAACAACTCTTTTTCTGTCATAGTATAATTTATTTGAGCGGGAGTGAGAGTTTTACTTGCATAGTAAATGGAGTGAAATATTTTTCTCCTTCTCTGGCCCAATACGGCCAATTGCACCATCACTGGCGTCACACATCAACTCAAATGGCTCGTTCCAGTCAGGAGCCACTATGATTGGTGCACTCACTAGCTTCTTTTTCATCTCCTCGAATGCTTTCAGACAAGCATCGTCAAACTTGAACGACACATCCTTCTCTAATAACCTGCACAAAGGAGAGGAAATTTTTGAGAAATCCTTTGTAAATCGGCGATAAAAACCTGTATGTCCCAGAAAACTCCTAACTCCTTTTACTGAAATCGGTGGTGGCAACTTTCAATTGCTTCCACCTTAGCCTTGTCAACTTCCAGTCCATCTTTGGACACCTTGTGTCCCAGCACTATACCTTCATGTACCATAAAATGACACTTTTTCCAATTTAGTACCAGATTAGTCTCCTCACACCTGGCAAGCACTTTAGCAAGATTGGTTAAGCATTCATCAAAAGAAGGACCAAACACAGAAAAATCATCCATAAAAACCTCCACAAATTGTTCCACCATATCGGTGAAAATAACCATCATACACCTTTGAAAAGTTGCAGGTGCATTACACAACCCAAATGACATTCTCTTAAATGCATAAGTGCCATAAGGGCATGTGAAAGTGGTCTGTTGATACCTAATTTTTCCCATAATATTTTCAAACTATGCTTTGGCACCAATTAGTATTTTTCATACAATTTTTGCAGTTTAAAAATATTTTAATTAACTTATCTCAATATTTATTTATTAAAACAATCACTGATTGCATCACGAAATAGTTCTATAATAATTTTTGCGGCTTAATTTTATCATTTGCATTTGTATTAAGTTTCAATTATTGCACAAATAGCCACATTTGTATTTTTAGGATGCAATTGCAATTACTTTGCAATTATAGCCTATGCATGCATTATTAGATTATTTTTACCGGAAAATAGCCTTTTATATTTTTAAATATTAAGTAATTATTTTAAAACATTTCCATGCATGAAAATCATTTTTTTTTGTAATTTATTAACCATTTTTTTAAAATTGTTTTGGCAGTTAATTACGTATTTAACAAATAACCACTTTTTCGTTTGAAACCTAGCCTATTAACTAGCCAAATGTTAACCCCTTATAAACCAGCCCAGGCCCAATACCCACCTGCCTAACTCGATACCCGGGCAAATCCTGGCCGTTGATCATGGTGATCAACGGTCCAGATTCCCCCTTCCTAAAATAAACTAGCCTATACCCCCCAAACCCTAATCATTCAAACACCCTTCCCCACCATCACCTAATCCCCTCTTCTCTCAAATGCTCTCAAGTCTAAACCCTAATCCACACTCGCCGGCACTCATCTATGGCCATTCTTGGTGGTTTCTCACCATCCCCAGGCCTCTAATGGCCTCTCCTATGCTAGTATCACCGTCTCCAGGGTCCTCAAGGGACCAGGGTTAGTCTGCTTACGCCTTTGGTCTTTGCTCGCCTGTTTCAGGCTGTTCCGGTTCGATTTTGAGTAAGATCTTCCTATGTCGCCTTAGATCTATGGATTTCTAAGCTTGCTTCTTCACCTCTGTGTTGTTCTTCTCGAAACCTTAATTTTTGTCCTTTGAACCTCTCAGATCTGTGCAAGATCTGAGATAGATCGAACCTATTTCGTATGAGTTTTATAAGAACCTTCTGATTTTTGAATGGTTTTCCATTTTTTCTAAACTAGGGTTTCCCGATAATTTATTTTTTTTCAAAAAAAACATTGGATAATTTTGAGTGATTAATCTTCTATTTCTTATGTGTTTTAACCGATTTCGTAAGGTTTTCTCTAACCCTAACTCGTTTATGCTAAAAACCCTAATTTTTTCAACATTTTTGTTTGCTTTCTGAATTACTTATGTACCGACTTTGTCCTATGATTTGGTTCCTGTGATTTTTTTCTTTAGCCTAATTAGATGTCTTGTGATTTTTATCCTAATGTGCCTCTATTAAGGTTCTTGGTTCGACTTTTTACCGATTCTGTGTGTCTATATTCATTTTCTGCCTATTCATGGTAAACCAATATTTTCACCCTTAAATCAATATTGATTTGAATTCTTGATTTATCAATCTGTTTCTTGACTATTCCTTTCTTGCCTTATTTGAATTGTCTGCGATACTTGCTGACTCTTTGCATGATTCCTTCCTTAATTAAACCCTTGACTATTGTACTCTGAAGCTCTTTATTTTTGGTTTGATTTGAACTCTTTTCCTTAATAAGATCTTTGATTCTTACTTCTTTACTCGGTCTGATTGAACCTGTTGCCTTAATTAGTTCCTATCATTACCGTTGGTTGATTTTCCTTAATTAAAGGAGAAAACTATGCTGAATCTTCGTGTAATTGATTCTGAAATTCCGTAATTACTGATTGTTGATTGCTTTACCTTATTTGCTCCACTCTTGAGCTACTATATAAACTCTTTTTATTTTAACCTCTGGACACGAACAACCACACTCCCACACTCTCAAAATCTCTCTATTCTCTTCTGTTACTTAATCCAGCCGGCTGTAAGCCAAGGCTGGCTATTTGCACCATCTCTGCTCTATACTCTGTATTCTCTCCTTGACTGGTATGCCTGATTCAATTCACATTCAAAACTATCTATTTTCTTTGTTGTCGCAGTTCATTAGTTGTGATTTCCAGTTCTATTTGCTATTCTACTGTCATATGCTCAATGTGTAACCAGCATGCTTAGATTACACTGCCTGATTACTGTATCACTTAGCATGTTTAAGTTTGTTCTGTTAAAAGCTATAACTAGTATACTGTTTAGCATGCCCAATCCTGCTTTAGATAATTGCATGAATCCTATTTGTTCACTAGTATGTCCAAGCTGCATTGTTTGTTTACTGTCTCACCCACCATGTCTAAATTCTGCTTGTTCTGTATGTGGTTAGTATTTCTAAAACTTTGAATGCTTCATGAAGTTCTTGTCTAGTTTGTTCATCTAAGTCTTACCTACTCTACTTCACTAATGAGATCTTGTTAAGACATCTAGCCCTTTCAAAGGTACTCTAGTTGTGTGTATTGGTCATGTCTAAGACCTATGTGTTCTCAACATATCTTTGCTGTAACCTTTGTAACTAACTTGTCAATTTCACAGCTTCTTGAGGAATCTGTGTATTTGTTTGTATCACTAAGGTGCATTCTATGTGTCCCCTACCCCTTTCTCCTTGTGTGAAGTCTGTTTGACAAAGTGTTTTCTGAAGCTGTTCTGGGACTATTCTGATTTCAAGATGTTCTTTTTCATGCTTTTCCAACTACCGTTTTACTCAAACCAGTACTGGTTTTCAAAAAGTCTTCTCACTCTGTGACGACCCAAAGGGTCATCACTGAATTTCTCTCTTTTTACGTGCTTCCGAGGCCTTGAAAACCTCATTTTTTGCTTGCCTCGATTTATGTGCGCAGTCCGGGCACGTAGTCGGAAAGCTTATATGTTAAATTCTGTGAAAAATTTCAAAATGTGGCTTTAAAATGATTAAAGTTGACTTTGGTCAACATTTTTGGTAAACGGACCCGGACCCGTGATTTGGCAGTCTCGGAGGGTCTGTAGAAAAATATAAAACTCGGGCATATGCCCGGAGTCGAATTTCGAGGTCGAGAGCCCGAGAAATGAATTTTTCTGTGAAATTATTTCTCTGAAATCATTAAGGAAAATGGAAATGAAAATTGATTAAAAGACTATGGTATCGGGCTTGTATTTTGGTTCCGACGCCCGGTACAAGTCTTAAATATGTGTTAAGCGCTCTCTGTAAAGTTTGGTCGAAATCGGATTTCATTTGACGTGTTTCGGACCTAAATATCTAAAATTTGAAGTTATGAAGTTTGAAAAGAAAATGATGATCTTGAGGCTTGATTCAATGATTTTTGATGTTATTTTGGCGATTTGATTGCTCGAGTAAGTTCGTAGGATGTTATTGAGTTAGTGTGTGTGATTGGTTAGGAGCCCCGAGGGCTCGGGAGTGAATTGGAGGTGGTTCGGGGTGTTTTTACACTTAGGAAAGGATCAGATTTTGCTGCATTTTTACACAGGCATTTTGTTCTTCGGGAACGCGGCCTCAGGCTCGCGTTCGCAGTGCCTTGCTATTCCCCTCTTACGCGTTCGCGTCCTACTTTACGCAATCACGTAGTTCTAATTCCCCCTCCTTCGCGTTCGCATCATCATTATCGCGAACGCGTAGCTTTACCAGCTTCCTCAACGCGTTCGCGTGGCCCCTCACGCGTTCGCGTATAACACGTCCCTAGACCCCCAACTATTTTCTTCTACGCGTTCGCATTCTATTTCACGCGTTCGCGATGAAGTGTCCAGTTTACCCTTCACGAACGCGGCCCCTTTCCGCGAACGCGAAGGGCAATTTTGCCCAGTGAATTCTTAAGTTAAAAACAGAACAGTAGCTCGGGATTTTAATAAAAATACACGAACTCCTTTCTTCTCCAAGCACTTAGGCGTCCATTGAAGCTCCCTTTCATCAAAACTTCTTGGGCAAGCATTGTTCAACTTGTTTTCTTCAATTTCCTCTATTAATTACTAAATTCCTAGACCGGTGTCGAATTTTGGTATTTTTGGGAGAATGCTAGGGACTTCATTTCTAGCCTATGGAATTTTGTTTTTGAGTCTTTATTGATATTATTGAATTGATTATGCCTAGATATCGTTGTTTCGGAGTCGGATTGTAGAGGAAAGGCGGTATTGGAGAGTTGATTGCTATTCTTGGACCGAGGTAAGTGTTTGGTCTAACCCTAGTTTGAGGGAATAGGAGTAGAGTCTTATTTGTTAATTGTTATTTGTCGAGTACGGTGTACAGGCATGGTGACGAGTATCTATACACTGGTGTCGAGCATGACCGTGAGTCCTAATTTGCTAAATTGTCGAATTGGTAATTGTTATTTATGAGGAATTGGTTGGAAATCTTTAACATTGAGCTAGTAATTGTTGAGACTAAGTGTGGATTTAATTGTGTTAAGTAGAGATTGATTGAGTTTGGTTATAGCTGGATCCCCCTTGCCGGGATAGTTTATTATATTATCTTGTTCCCTTGCCGGGATAGCTTATTATAACATCTTTCTCCCTTGCCGGGATTATATT
>NW_017670270.1:823970-836107 GCF_001879085.1 Nicotiana attenuata
CAGCTAGAGCGGGGGGTAGAGATCATAGAGGTAGAGGTAGAGACCGTAGAGGTGGAGCTCGGACCGCCAGAGGTAGGGACCAGCCAGTAGCCGATCGTCCCAGAGATATGGTTCAGGGAGGTGGGGCCCAGCCCCGGTGTTATGCTTTGCCAGCCAGGCCAGAGGCTGAGTCTTCAGATGCTGTTATTACAGGTACTATTCTGGTCTGTGATAGGGATGCTTCAGTGCTATTTGACCCTGGGTCTACGTATTCATATGTGTCGTCCTATTTTGCACCCTACCTGTCTATGCCTAGTGATGCTTTGGGTATTCCTGTTTATGTATCTACACCGGTGGGTGATTCTATAGTGGTCGACCGAGTTCATCGTTCTTGTGTGGTAGTGTTTGAGGGTCTTGAGACCCGTGTTGATTTATTGCTCTTAGACATGGTGGATTTCGACGTTATATTAGGGATGGATTGGTTGTCCCCGTATCATGCTATCTTGGATTGTCACGCCAAGACCGTGACCTTGGCTTTGCCAGATTTACCCCGATTGGAGTGGAGAGGGACCCCAGGTCATGCCACTCGCAGTGTTATCTCATATGTGAAGGCTCGACACATGGTCGAGAAGGGGTGTCTAGCTTATCTGGCGTATGTTCGCGATTCCAGCACAGAGGTTCCTTCTATTGATTCTGTTCCTATTGTTCGGGAGTTCCCCGAGGTTTTCCCTTCAGACCTGCCGGGTATGCCGCCCGACAGGGATATTGATTTCTGTATTGATCTGGCCCCAGGCACGCAGCCCATTTCTATTCCGCCGTATCGCATGGCCCTGCCAGAGTTGAAGGAGTTAAAGGACCAGTTGCAAGATTTGCTAGAAAAGGGTTTTATCAGGCCTAGTGTTTCTCCTTGGGGTGCGCTGGTGTTATTTGTGAAGAAAAAGGATGGATCGATGAGGATGTGCATTGATTACCGGCAATTGAACAAGGTGACGATAAAGAACAAGTATCCACTGCCGAGGATTGATGATTTGTTTGACCAGCTTCAGGGTGCGAAGGTGTTTTCCAAGATAGACTTGAGATCTGGCTACCATCAGCTGAGGATTAGGGCGTCTGATGTCCCTAAGACAGCATTCCGCACTCGGTATGGACATTATGAGTTTTTGGTCATGTCATTTGGGTTGACCAATGCCCCAACAGCATTTATGGAGTTGATGAACCGAGTGTTCAGGCCTTATCTGGACTTGTTCGTGATAGTTTTTATTGATGATATTCTGGTGTACTCCCGCAGCCAGGAGGAGCACGAGCAGCACCTCAGAGTGGTTCTTCAGACTTTGAAGGATAGTCAGTTGTATGCTAAGTTCTCGAAGTGCGGGTTCTGGTTGAGTTCGGTTGCATTTCTGGGTCATGTTGTATCAGCAGAGGGTATTCAGGTGGACCCGAAGAAGATTGAGGCAGTCAAGAACTGGCCTCGACCAGCATCAGCTACAGAGATTCGGAGTTTCTTGGGGTTTGCAGGCTATTACCGCCGGTTCGTGGAGGGATCTTCATCCATAGCAGCCCCGATGACCAGATTGACCCAGAAGGGTGCCCAGTTCAGATGGTCGGATGAGTGTGAGGCGAGCTTTCAGAAGCTCAAGACAGCTCTGACTACGGCACCGATATTGGTTCTGCCTACAGGCTTAGGACAGTTTATTGTGATGCTTCCCGTATTGGGCTTGGTGCGGTATTGATGCAGGATGGCAGAGTCATTGCTTATACTTCGAGGCAGTTGAAGATCCACGAGAAGAATTATCCGGTTCATGATCTCGAGTTGGCAGCCATTGTTCATGCTTTGAAGATTTGGAGGCATTACCTATATGGTGTGACGTGTGAGGTGTACACTAATCACAAGAGTCTGCAGTACTTGTTCAAGCAGAAGGAGTTGAACTTGAGGCAGAGGAGGTGGTTGGAGCTATTGAAGGATTATGATGTTACTATTTTGTACCACCCGGGGAGAGCCAATGTGGTGGCCGATGCATTGAGTAGGAAGTCCGCCAGCATGGGTAGTCTTGCTTATGTTCCGGTCAGCCAGAGACCGCTTGCTTTGGATATTCAGGCCCTGGCCAATCGATTTGTGAGGTTGGACATTTCTGAGCCTAGCAGAGTGCTAGCTTGTACGGTCGCTTGTTCTTCATCATTGGAGCGTATCCGTGATCGGCAGTTTGATGATCCCCATTTGTGTGTCCTGAGAGACACGGTGCAGCGTGGAGGTGCCACGAAGGTGACCTTAGATGATGATGGTGTTTTGAGGTTGCAGGGACCAATTTGTGTGCCAAATGTCGATGGGATTCGAGAGTTGATCTTAGCGGAGGCCCATAGTTCTCGGTATTCTATTCACCCGGGCGCAGCGAAGATGTATCAGGACTTGTGGCAGCTTTATTTGTGGCGTAGGATGAAGAAAGATATTGTTGCATATGTGGCTCGGTGTTTGAACTGTCAGCAGGTTAAGTATGAGCATCAGAGGCCTGGTGGGTTGTTTCAGAGGATTGAGCTTCCCGAGTGGAAGTGGGAGAGGATTACTATGGATTTCGTTACTGGACTTCCGATGACTCGGAAGAAGTTTGATGCTATTTGGGTCATTGTTGATAGGCTGACCAAGTCAGCGCATTTTATTCCTGTTGCAGCCACCTATTCATTGGAGAGGTTAGCTGAGATCTACATCCGAGAGATTTTTCTCCTTCATGGGGTACCGGTATCTATTATTTCGGATCGGGGTACGCAGTTTACCTCACACTTCTGGAGGGCAGTTCAGCAGGAGTTGGGCACCCAGGTTCAGTTGAGCAAAGCATTCCATCCTCAGACGGACAGCCAGTCGGAGAGGACTATTCAGATATTGGAGGATATGCTCCAAGCCTGTGTCATTGATTTCGGAGGCTCGTGGGACCAGTTCTTACCTTTAGCAGAGTTCGCCTACAACAACAGCTACCAGTCCAGCATTCGGATGGCTCCATATGAGGCGTTGTATGGTAGGCGATGTCGGTCTCCAGTCGGATGGTTTGAGCCGGGAGAGGCTCGGTTATTGGGTACAGATTTAGTTCAGGAGGCCTTGGATAAGGTCAAGATCATTCAGGACAGGCTTCGTTCGGCTCAGTCGCGGCAAAAGAGTTATGCGGATCGTAAGGTTCGAGATGTAGCTTTCATGGTTGGTGAGCGGGTCTTGCTCCGAGTGTCGCCTATGAAGGGCGTGATGAGATTTGGGAAGAAGGGCAAGCTTAGCCCTAGGTTTATTGGCCCATTTGAGATTCTCGATCGTGTGGGAGAGGTGGCTTACAGACTTGACTTGCCGCCCAGCTTGTCAGCCGTGCATCCAGTGTTTCATGTGTCCATGCTTCGGAGGTATCACGGCGATCCAGCCCACGTGTTAGATTTCAGCACTGTCCAGTTGGACAAGGATCTGTCTTACGAGGAGGAGCCGGTAGCCATTCTAGACCGGCAGGTTCGACAGTTGAGGTCGAAGAGTTTTCCATCAGTACGTGTTCAGTGGAGAGGTCAGCCTCCTGAGGCATCGACCTGGGAGTCCGAGTCTGATATGCGGTGCCGTTATCCTCACCTATTTCCTGACTTAGGTACTTCTTTCTTTTGTCCGTTCGAGGACAAACGGTTGTTTTAGAGGTGGAGAATGTGGGGTCATCACCGGACTTCTTCCTATTTTCGTGCTTCCGAGGCCTTGAAAACCTCGCTTTTAGTTGCCTCGATTTGCGTGTGCAGTCCGGGCGCGAAGCCGGAAAGCTTTTATGTTGAAATGCAAATGCAAGTTTGGGTATTATGAAAATGCAAAACTCTTATGTTAATACTATAAAAGTTAAACTCATTATTTTAATTTTTAAGGACAAAATAAGTAATAAGTTGTTATTTTTGGTGAACACTTAGAATCTCAAAATGCATAAATTAATAATCACCATATTTGTATCGCGCCTCCCGAGTCCAGCATAACACCCCAGTTGTATAAATATGTACATGCAAGGAATTTTTAGAAAAAAATATATGAAAATCATAATTGACTTTATTGCATCTTCTAATCCCCATATTATAATTTTAATATAACTTGTTCACAAGCCAAAACTAAATAAATTGCATCTGTTCAGAAATACAACACTTATTTAGTACAAAGTTTGTCAGAGGAAAAAACTTATCTTCTACAGAATCAACTGTCACGACCCCAAATTCCCAAACCCGGTCGTGATGGCGCCTCTCATGAAGACAAGGCCAGCCGGACCAAACAGAACACTTCTTTTAAACAGTTAAATGCCATAAACAGTTGTCAAACATGATATAATAGTCATAATTTGCGGAATAACAATAACAATAGGAAACCATCCCGACACGGCCCAAATCGGGTTGTCTCAAGTCATGAGAAACCAAAAAATCCAGATATGAGTCTACTGAACACTAAATCCGGTGCAATAGTTCTAGGAATATGAAAATGATAAGATAGGGGAGGCACGGGGGTTGCGGACGCTGACAGCTACCTCGTAATCTCCAAATCACTGCCTGGACTGGGAGGATCAGCACTCAGGAGCGGACTCTGCTATGCCTGAATCTGCACACACGGTGCAGGGAGTAATGTGAGTACTCCGACCCAGTGAGTAATAATTATAAATAATGGCTGAAAGTATGAAAGCACGTAAAGGCACAAAGCAATTCTATATTAAGCAGTAAAACTACTTAAAGCAGTAAATCAATGAAGTAATCCAGTAAAATCCCTTTTTAACAAGTAAAATAGGTAATTTGACAGGTAAATAACAAATAGAAATCCGCCCCTCGGGCACAATACAATTCACTCGAAACAGTATCAGCCCCTCGGGCTCACTCTAAGATCAAATGGGTACCCGCGCTCACTGTGGGTGTGCAGACTCCAGAGGGGCCCCTTACGGCCCAAGCGCTACATCAAGCCACCTCGTGGCATCATCTCTCGGCACTCGGCCTCACAACACTCAAGCCACCTCGTGGAATATAAAAGTATCTCGGCCCTAGGCCTCATATCACTCAGCATACCCTCACATATGGCCCCCGGCCTCACTCAGTCCAAAAATCATCATAAGCCCCTCGGGGCAGTAGCAAAACAGTAGTTCTCAGCCCAAAACATCATTTAGAAATATCATTTAAGTTTCAAATCCGAGTAAAAGTGGCTGGGTTTGTAAAAAAAAAATGGTAGATATCAACAAGACTGAGTTCAAGTAACAAGTCAACACAGTGAGGAAATAGTGATAAAGAGGGTTCAAACAGTTGGCACGAAGCCCAAATATGGCAATCAGCCCAAGTCATGATGATAACAAAGGAGTTTTAATCAAATATGTGGTAAATTCATCAATCGGGACGGATCGAGTCACAATCCCCAACGGTGCTCTACCCCACGCTCGCTATTCGACGTGCAAGTCACCTCAATATAGCACTACGATGTGCAAATCCGGGGTTTCAAACCCTCAGGACATCATTTAACATCATTACTCACCTCGAACCGGCTAAAGCTCTAGCTCACTATGCCCTTGCCTCTCAAATCAGCCTCCTCGCGCGTCGAATCTGACCAAAACCAGAACGAATACGTCACAATAGGCCAAGGGAACAAAACCCAAGCGAAAACAATCGAAAAATATCAAAAATCCCGAAATTAGCAAAACCCGAGCCTCGGGCCCACTTCTCGAAACTCAGAAATTTTCACATCATTAGATTCCTCGTCTCCCCACGAGTTCATACATATAAAAATTACAAGAATCGGAGTCCAATTGACCCCTCAATTTCCCAATTTAAACTCTCTTAAACTCAAGCCCTAAACCTCCATTTTTGTCCATAAATTTCCTTAAATTTCAGTCCCAATCCGTGAAATATCACCATAGAAGTGTGTTTTAGGTCCAAAATCCTTACCTTATCGAAGTTCCCTTGAAATCTCTCTTCAAAATCGCCCAAAAACTCTAAGTCCGAAGTTAAAAATGAATAAACCCTTCAAAAATCACGAAGAAGAACCATTTATGCCTTCTGCCCAGTCATAACTGCATCTGCGGTCAATTACCCGCTTCTGCGGTCATTTCTCCGCATCTGCGGGATTCACTTAAATCCCGCCTAACCGCATCTGCGGTCCAATAGCCGCATCTGCGGCTCCGCAGGTGCAGTCCCTATTCCGCATCTGCGGTTCCTGACCTCACTCCTCAAATCTGCATTTGCGGATAATCCTTCGCACATGCGATGCCGCACCTGCGGTCCCCAAACCGCAGGTGCGAAAACACCAGAAGCAGCAGAAATTCTGCAATTACACAAGTCCAAAACTCTTCCCGTTAGCCATCCGAAACCACTCCGAGGCCCCCGGGACCTCAACCAAAAGCACCAACACGTCCTATAACCTCATTCAAACTTGTTCCAATAATCAAAACACCTCAAACAACACCAAAACCATAAATTCACATCGAATTCAAGCCTAAGTTTCCCAAAAACTTCCGAAACGCGCTTTTGATAAAAACCCAACCAAACCACGTCCAAATGACCTGAAATTTTACACACATGTCCCAAATCACATAACGAAGCTATAGCAACTCTCGAAATTCTATTCCGACCCTCGGATCAAAATCTCACCTATCAACCGGAATTCGCCAAAATACTAACTTCGCCAATTCAAGCCTAATTCTACACTGGACCTCCAAAACCACTTTCGATCACACTCCTAAGTCACAAATCACCTCCCGAAGCTAAACGAACCATAAGAATTCACATCCGAGCCCTCTAACTCATAAGACAACATCCGGTTGACTTTTCCAACTTAAGCCTTCTTAAAAGAGACTAAGTGTCTCATTTCTTACCAAATTCACTCCAAACTCAAACCAATCAACTTGACCACATAAAAACACGGATAACGAAGTAGAAATGGGGGAAACAGAGTGATAACTCATGAGACGACTGGTCGGGTCGTCACATCCTCCCCAACTTAATCAAACGTTAGTCCACGAACGAGTCAAGAAACATACCTGAAGCCTCAAATAGGTGATGATATCTGCTCCGCATCTCCCGCTCGGTCTCTCAGGTAGCCTCCTCCACAGGCCGACCTCTCCACTGCACCTTCACAGAAGCTATATCCTTTGACCTCAATTTTCAAACCTGTTGCTTCATAATAGCTGCTGGCTCTACATCATAAGTCAAATCACCCTCCAGCTGAACCGTACTGAAATCCAGAACATGGGACGGGTCCCCAATATACTTCCGGAGCATAGAAACATGAAAAACTGGATGCACACTCGACAAGCTGGGTGGCAAGGCAAGCTCATACGCCACCTCCCCAATCCTCCGAAGTACCTCAAAAGGCCCAATGAATCGCTGACTCAACTTCCCTTTCTTTCCAAATCTCATAACACCCTTCATGGGCGAAACCTTCAGCAAGACCTTCTCACCAACCATGTAGGACACATCTCGAACCTTCCGGTCCGCATAACTCTTCTGACGCGACTGCGCTGTACGAAGTCTCTCCTGAATTACCTTCACTTTATCTAACGCATCCTGAACCACATCTGTCCCCAAAAGCCTAGCCTCACCGGGCTCGAACCAACCAACTGGAGATCTACACCGCCTACCATACAAAGCCTCATACGGAGCCATCTGAATACTCGACCGGTAGCTGTTGTTGTAGGCAAACTCTGCAAGCGGTAGGAACTGATCCCATGACCCTCCGAAATCAATAACACAGACGCGTAGCATATCCTCCAATATCTGAATAGTGCGCTCAGACTGCCCGTCCGTCTGAGGGTGAAAGGCTGTGCTCAACTGCACTTGAGTACCCAACTCTCGCCGAACAGACTTCCAAAACTGGGAAGTAAACTGAGTGCCCCGATCTGATATGATGGAAACTGGGACACTATGCAGTCGAACAATCTCCCGAATGTATATCTCTGCCAGCCGCTCTGAAGAATAAGTAGTACAGATAGGAATGAAGTGCACGGACTTGGTCAGACTGTCTACAATCACCCAAATAGCATCGAACTTCTTCAAAGTCCGAGGAAGTCCAACAACAAAATCCATAGTGATCCTCTCCCACTTCCACTCAGGAATAACCATCTGCTGAAGCAAGCCCCCCGGTCTCTGATGCTCATATTTCACCCGCTGACAATTGAGACACCGAGCTACAAACCCCACAATATCTTTCTTCATTCTCCGCCACCAATAATGCTGTCTAAGATCCTGATACATCTTCGCGGCACCCGGATGGATGGAATACCGCGAGATATGGGCCTTCTCCAGAATCAACTCTCTAAGTCTTTCCACATTGGGCACACAGATCCGGCCCTGCATCCTCAACACTCCATCATCACCAATGGTCACATCTCTGGCATCATCATGCTGAACTCTGTCCTTAAGGATAAGCAAATGCGGATCATCATACTGGCGCTCTGTGATGCGATCATATAAGGGAGACCGAGATACCACACAAGCCAATACCCGTCTGGGTTCAGAAATATCCAACCTCACGAACCAATTGGCTAAAGCCTGAACATCAACCGCAAGAGGTCTCTCCCCAACTGGAATATATGCCAAGCTCCCCATACTCACTGCCTTCCGGCTCAAAGCATCAGCCACTACATTGGCCTTTCCCGGATGATATAATATGGTGATATCATAATCCTTAAGCAACTCTAACCATCTCCGCTGCCTCAAATTAAGATCCTTTTGCTTGAACATATGCTGAAGACTATGATGATCAGTGAATACCTCACAAGATACGCCGTAGAAGTAATTCCTCCAAATCTTCAATGCATGAACTATAGCAGCCAACTCCAAATCATGAACAAGGTAGTTCTTCTCGTGGGGCTTCAACTGACGAGAAGCATAAGCAATAACTCTACCCTCCTGCATCAATACACAACCAATCCCAACTCTCGAAGCATCACAATACACGAAATATGAACCTGAAGCTGATGGCAAAACCAATACTGGAGCTGTGGTCAAAGTTGTCTTGAGCTTCTGAAAGCTCTCCTCGCACTCGTCCGACCATACAAATGAAGCACCCTTCTGAGTCAACTTGGTCAAGGGCGATGCAATGGATGAGAATCCCAGAACAAACCGGCGGTAATAGCCTGCCAACCCAAGAAAGCTACGAATCTCTATGGCTGAGGACGGTCTAGGCCAACTCTAAACCGCCTCTATCTTCTTTGGATCAACCTGAATCCCCTCGCTGGACACCACATGCCCCAAGAAAGCCACTGAACCGAGCCAAAACTCACACTTGGAGAACTTTGCATAAAGCTTCTCCTCCCTCAATCTCTGCAACACAACTCGCAAATGCTCCGCGTGCTCTTCGTGACTACGCGAGTACACCACAATATAATCAATGAAAACAATAACGAAGGAATCCAGATAAGGCCGAAATTCACCGTTCATCAAATGCATGAACGCGGCTGGGGCATTGGTCAGCTCGAAAGACATGACAAGAAACTCATAGTGACCATATCTAGTCCTGAAAGCAGTCTTAAGAATATCTGAATCCCTGATCTTCAACTGGTGATAGCCCGAACGGAGATTAATCTTAGAGAATACCCTCGCTCCCTGAAGCTGGTCGAATAAATCATCAATGCGAGGCAAAGGATACTTGTTCTTTACTGTCACTTTGTTCAATTGCCTATAATCAATGCACATTCTCATTGTGCCATCCTTCTTCTTCACAAACAGAAGTGGCGCACCCCAAGGTGACACACTAGGCCGAATGAACCCCTTATCTAGGAGTTTCTGAAGCTGCTCCTTCAATTCTTTCAACTCTGCTGGTGCCATACGATATGGCAGAATAGAAATGGGCTGAGTGCCCGGAACCAGATAAATATCAAAATCAATATCTCTGTCCGATGGCATGCCCGGCAGGTCTGTGGGAAATACATCGAGAAAATCCCTCACAATTGGGACAGAATCAATACTGGGAACCTCAGCTCCAACATCCCGCACAAAAGCTAAATACGAAAGACAACCCTTCCCAACCATTCGCTGGGCCTTCAAGAAAGAGATCACTCTACTGGGAACATAGTCAGTCACACCACGCCACTCGATCCACGGCACACCCGGCATAGCCAAAGTGACTTTCTTAGCATGACAGTCTAGAATAGCATGACACGCAGATAACCAATCCATGCCTAAAATGACATCAAAGTCCACCATGCTCAATAGCAATAGATCAGCTCGGGTCTCCAGACCCCCAATAGTCACTACACATGACCGGTACACACGGTCTATAATAACAGTATCGCCCACCGGGGTAGACACATGAACTGGCAAAGCAAGAAACTCCCGGGGCACACCCAAATAATGAGCATAGTACGAAGACACGTAAGAAAAGGTGGAGCCGGGATCAAATAATACAGGTGCATCTCTGTGGCAGACTGAAATAATACCTGAAATGACAGCATCGGAGGCAATGGCATCGGTCCTGCCTGGCATAGCATAAAAATGGGCCTGACCTCCCCCTGATCGACCTCCCCCTCTGGGCGACCCCTGGCCGTTTGACCTCCACCCCTAGCTGGCTGGGTGGGTGGTGAAGTAGCTGGAGCAGAAGTCGAGGGCTGACCCCTCTGCTGGGACGAACTAGCACCACGACGAGGACACTGCCTCCACATATGCCCAAACTCTCCGCACTCAAAACAACTCCCAGGTACTGGAGAAGGGGACTGAAGGGAACCCCTCGCACCTGAGTGACTAGCAGATGCACTCGGCATAGAAGAACCCTGAGCCGATGGGGCACGAGATGAACTCTGAGCTGGGAGGGCACTAAGTGAAGGCTGACCCTGCTGAGACCCATGATGACCGCAACCTGAAGATGCCCCTCGATACTCCGAACGGGCTGACTGAGCAGGCCTGAAAGAACGGACCCTGCCATGCTGGAACTGGCCCCTCGAAGGAGCACCACTGAAACTGCCAGAACCTTGAGGCCTCTTGGCCTCCCTCTCCTCTCGATCCTGACGGCGAACCGTCTCAATATCTCGAGCGATATCAACCACCTCCTCGAACGTAGCACCCAATACTCTCTCCCTAGTCATAAGAATACGGAGATGGTAGTTAAGGCCATCAACAAATCTCCTGATCCTCTCACGATCAGTCGGGACCATCCAAACTGCATGACGAGCCAACTCAGAAAATCTCATCTCATACTAGGACACCGTCATATCTCCCTGTCGCAGCCACTTAAACTGTCTACGCAGCTCCTCTCTGCGGGAATGCGGTACATACTTCTCCAAGAATAGGGTGGAGAACTGCTGCCAAGTAAGGGGTGCTGCACCAGCCGGCCTACGCCTCTCATACGCCTCCCATCAATTGAAGGCAGCCCCAGAAAACTGAAAGGTGGTAAATGCCACACCACTAAACTCAAGAATCCCTGTTGTACGGAGCATCCGCTGACACTTATCCAGAAAAACCCTGGGCATCCTCGCCCTCAGCACCACTGAATGACGGAGGCTGGAGTCTACCAAACCTCTCAAGACGACGCTGCTCATCATCCGGCATAACTGGTACCATGTGTGAGCACGTGATTTTTGCCCTACATGAACTATTCCTAGAAATTCAAAACAAATAATTTCTTTCAGTGTTTGCAATTTTGTGGATTTTCATGGCATTTTCTGATAATTGTGTGCATTTTTGTCTGTGCATTTTAATTGGTGAAAAATACAAAATATATGTTGCATGTGCATTTAGGAGCTAATTTTGCATTTGAAGAATTATTTAGTAATTATGTCGTTTTATAAGAATTGAAAATCACAAAAATAGTTTATTTCTGCAATTTTAATTTTAGTTTGGAATTTTTGGTAGTCTTCTTTAATTTGGGTTTTCATTAGTTGTGGTAATTATTAATTAATACAATGTGGTAAGGTTAATTGGATTTAGGAATTGGTTTAGATTTTATTTTATTTTAAGTTTTAATTAGAAAAGAAATTGGAAAAAGTGGGAAAATAAAAGGAATTAATTGGAAAAGAGAAGGGAAAGGAAGAGGAAGCCTGGTTTGGGCCATCTGATTTAAAATCCCACAGGCCCACATGTTTGCCCTGAAAACTCACCCAATTTCCAGCCCATACCCGCGTTTGGCCAGGCCCAATTCACCCCGACCCAGTCCGGTCCAAGAGGTGCCCAAACGACACCGTTTGGTTCCGATCAATCTCAGCCGTCGAGGT
>NW_017670270.1:1018313-1050366 GCF_001879085.1 Nicotiana attenuata
CTCACTTTAGCCCGCTCTGGCTTGGGGCACCTGACTGGTACCCTCTCCCGCAGCTGTATTAAGCCGTCTACTAATTGTTTTGACTTTCCTAGTCGAAGGCATACGCTGAAAGAAAACAAGGTGAATATTAAAGATGAACACTTACGACTCAACTCTACGCACGATCTAGATTCAGGAAGAAGGTAACAACCCTAGATGTCATGTAGCCTCCTGATTATAAATGTGGCGCGCTACACATCCATAATCAAGACTCTACTAGACACAGCTCATAGACAATCCCTAGGACAGACTTGCTCTGATACCAAGTTTGTCATGACCCAAACTGGAGGCCAATGACTAGCACCCGACCATACTTACCGAGCACCAACATATATTTTATCTAACCTTCTTTATTATCTTTTAGGGATGACGAGATCAATATAAATGGTAGACATGGGTCATGGACAACCAACAATAAAATATGATGGCATGAACATACATAACATGGGATGACTATACAATCAAGAAACTATATATAAGGTACGAGCTACCACACTACCATGAGAGACTATACAACAAAAACCAGCCGACAAGGCCTACCAAACTATACATGAGTCGACACCTGTCTATGAGCCTCTAAAGGAACATAAATGTTGCAACATAGCCTTAATAGGGCCCCGACATACCCATAATGTCTATAACAAAAATGCATACCAAGACCACGGCAAGTCCGAAGAAGGGATCTCGCCAATCACCGCTGAATTGGACAGCCTACTATGGTGGGGGAGCTGCGCCTGCCTGTCTATCAGGACCTGCAGCACGACATGCAGCATCCACAAATAAAAGGGCATTAGTACGAATAAAGTAATGAGTATGTAAGTCAGGGAACCATAAGTACGAACAGTAATGTAAGCAGGGATAGAGAATAAACAACCTATAACATCTGGGTACCTCTGAGGGCTACTGACATGAAATGCGTGATACATATGCATATATACATAAACTTTTAAAACATACGCCTCTGTGGGCATCATCGTCATCATATCGTACCCGACCGTAATAGGCTCGGTAAAAACGTACCCGGCCATCATAAGGCTCGGTAGAATCGTACCCGGCCACGTGGAGCTCGGTAAAACCCAACTGATCAGTGGTTGCACAATAGGTGCCATACCCGGCCGACTATACCGCGGCTCGGTAGAGTAAAATAGATACATATATATAATGCATGCTCGACTCATGGAAACACGTTCTAAACCTTTCGGAGTGACGTAAGGTCGGTATCCTCTGTACACGTTATTAGGACTAACTCTACACTATGAACCTTATAAGAATCAGGAACTACCAACAACATTGATAACATAAGAATAAGAGAAGCAACATCCACATCAATCGTTCCATAAGAGGGGAAACAATGTAAGTACTGCTAGCTTCTAAGAGTAGAGTATCTTTGGAAGCTCGTTCATTACATTATGTACGATCGGAGTCTTGAAAAAGAAGGAAAGGGATAGCCTCACATACCTTGTATATACTGCCCCAATCTCAAGCTATGCAATTTTCACGACTTCTTAGACTACAATAAGAGAAACGATACTATAGTTACCATTCAAGCGTCATAACTATTATGTATCGACCACAACCTATTTTACGATGAAACGGACAGCACTTCCCCTATATATATGACTTCACACAATTCCAAACAATCACCAAACAGCCTAAACAACATCAATAATAATCATATTGAGCCTCCCAAAACAGTCCACGCACAACCTAATCACTTCATACATACGACGGCCACCGTAGTCGTGTCAAACGACCCGGAAATGTTACGAAGAACTACCAGCCCACAACCCTACATCTATATGGTGTTTCTCCACACCCTTCCTCCTCCAAAACTCCACTAAACAGTAGTAAAACACGCAGCCCAACAGCAACACAAAACAGACCACAAAACAGTCCGCTACAAGTGAATAACTCGAACTCACGGCTTCCGATCACCGTCCCGTGAGTTCTTACATGTATAGAACGAATTACCATGAATTCACAGCAGAATAAATGTATGAAAGATAGCAGTAAACTCACCTTACTTGTTGGATAACTCAGCCCTTATCTTGGTTCTTCAAACTCTAGGGTTTACCCCCAATTTGAACTTGAAAGAGAGGAAAAATCAATTAGGGTTTGTGGATAATTTTTGGGAGGAAGTTTGCAGGGGTTTAGGTCTGGTTATTTGTGAAATATAATGAGGGATATATTGCAGGAGATAAGCCTTTTAATGGGCTCTTTGTCTGACCCGAAATTGCCTCTTTTTGGGCTATCATTTAACCAAGTAGGTGACCCACCTACTTGTCACCTAGCAGCTTGTGCAGTCTCTCAAAAATGTCTATATCTCTCTACTCCAATGTCGTATTGATAAAAGTTTTAATGCGTTGGAAACTAGACTCATAGATCTTCAATTTGGTGGGTAGATCACCCCGTAATTCCAAGTATATTGGGAGAAATGCTTAATAACATTTGGACTAAAGTTTAAGTAAAACTATGAACCTAAGTTGCAACAACTCTTGTCGACTTTTGTTTCATAACTCGTTTGACTTCAAGACTATGATACGGATATTTTATAATTCATATACCTTAAAATATGACCTCTTGAGAGTATTAAGCACCCCTAGGTTTACCCAAAAATACGGCTGACAACATCCTTGATTCTTTTAACTTCTAATACTTGTTAACCACCCTTATACACCTTTGTATCATTTAAGACCAATAGGATTAACCTCTTATCATCTTAAAGATAATCTCTTCATGGATTTACGTCGATGACCTTATGGCATGAACTAACGTATGTGAATATGGGTTGTAACAGATACAAACACTAAGAACCCAATAGTTCTTTTTTACATTATAAGCAAACTCCTTCTATCACAATCAAACCATCTGAACACATCCCGCAGTCACCTCATACTTCTCACATAGCCATTCAACAGCTCCTCGAGCCACAAATTTTCACTCATAGGGACACTACCGGACACATAAGTCCAATGCACAAGTTTTCACAACTGAAATTACCGAGTCTAAGATGCGGTCTAAATCTGTCCTCAAGTCCTCCAGATTGACCAATCTCCAAAACACAGAAACACATGTCGTACCTCGTTTATAGAATCACAAGTCGTCGATGCACAACTGATATCGAGCGTTCAAAACGCATACGAGTGAGTGTAACAAATTCAAAGAGGTACATTTTAAGCTGAATCAATATCGAATGATAAGGAAAGAAACATGGGAAGTTTATCCTAAATGCTTTGTAGCCTCTCGAAGATAGGTATGGACATCATCATACCGATCCGCAAGACTCTACTAGACACTTGCTCATGACTTGTAGAACCTATGAACCTAGTGCTCTGATACCAACTTTTCACGACCCAAAATCCAACTAGCCGTGATGGCACCTTACCTCACCCGCTAGGTAAGCCAAATAACAACAATCCGATTCAATTAATATTTAACTAACTCTAATACACTCCCCAAGGACTGGTAGCACAAATCATGAGCTTCTAAGATTAAGAATTTACAAAATGGCGTGAAATAAAATACATCATCTGTTTGAAAATACATGAACATATTTTTAAATCTAAAGCTACCAAGATCAAGAGACAGCTATGACCGGAACGCAGTTATAGCTTTAATGCTAGCTCCTTCCATGTACAGCAACATCAACATCAACATCCAAAATCTGCACATAAGGTGCATAAGTGTAGTATGAGTACAAACGACCCCACGTACTCAATAAGTAACAAACCTAACCTTAGGTTGAAAGTAGTGACGAGCTGAACAAAGGTCAGCGCACAACACTAATAACCAGCAACAACACATAACAATAAGGAAGGTAACACAAGTAATAACTCATCAATAAAATGCTCAGCTCGTATACAATTCCAAAAAAATAAACATTTTCTTTTCAAGTATAAAAGTTAAATACAAATATATTGCCAAAATCACCAAAAATATGAGTAAGTCTGAAATCTGTGATTTTTCTCAAAAACTTTAACAATAGATAAGAAATTTCATTATCAGATGGCATGAGGAAAAATACTTCTCTATGCCTACATATCAAGTATGCATGTCTAATGCAATGCAGCACAGTGATGAACTCATGTACTCACACTCTCAAAGTACTCAATCTCACTGTCTCGCATTTCCACTCATCACGCTCAGTATTCAGCACACTTAGTCACTCGGCACTATACAGGGCAGATCCAGCCCAAATATAAATAAAATATAAATAAATTAGGCAACTACATTCCCTGGGAAGATCCATCTCAAATATAAATATCAACTGCGCTCACTGTGTGGGGTGCAACTCACGTGCTGCATGGACAACTCACGTGCTATAAAATCAATATCTAGATCCGCACGGACAACTCACGTGCTGCACTGACAACTCACATGCTATAGCATCAATATCCAGATTTGCACAGACAACTCACGTGCTGCACGGACAACTCATGTGCTAAAGTATCAATACCTGGATCCGCACGGACAACTCATGTGCTAACGTATCAATATCTGGATCTGCGCGGACAACTCACGTGCTATAACAAGCCAATATGCCCTGCTGCGGCGTGCAGCCTAATCCCCTAATAATAAAACATATATAAATCTAATATGGCCTGCTGCGGCGTGCATCCCGATCGCATAATTATCCTCACAATCAGGCCCTTGGCCTCACGCAGTCATCAATCTCTAGTCTCTCGTATGTGTCAATAAATAGCAACAGAGACTGAGATTTGATATAAAATGAATGAGTATGTCTGATTATGAAATTTTAACTAACATATAATTCAACAACAGAAATGACCCAGTGGGTACCAATAATACCAGCATATGCCTAAGCATGATTTCTAGCATGAGTCACATTCAGTTTCTCTAACACATAGCAAATACATGGAAAAATAACAAGTCATTTGACTTCACAACTCCAAGGAATATATTAAGTCACAATTTCTACGGTGCATGCCCACACGCCCGTCACCTAGCATGTGCGTCGCCTCCAAACAAATTACATAACACGTATAATCAGGGTTCATACCCTCGGCTCCATGTTTAGAAGTGTTACTTACCTCGAACAAACCGACTCCAATGCAGAGCAAGCTAATCAATACTCCGAAAATTCCATTCTGTGCGTATCATCCTCCTCCGAATGCCTTCCTATCTCCTCAATTCCAAACCAAACGATTCAAAACTAGTCAAACAACGTGCAAATTAATCAAAATATACTCCAATGCTACAATTTAACAATTTATCAGAATTTTAAACTCTGCTCAAAAAGTCGACAGTTGGCCCACATCTAGGAATCCGTTGAAACTTACAAAATCCGACAACCCATTCAATTACGATTCCAGCCATACTAATTTTATTCAAACCCGACTCTGAATCGGTATTCAAAACTCAAAAATTCATTTTGTGGAATTATAGAAATTTCCTCCAATTTCTCTTGTAAATTCAATAATCATACGCCAAAAATGAAGATTAATTCATGAAATATAATCACAAGTGAGTCAAGAATACTTACCCCAAGTTGTGTGGTGAAATTCCTCTCCAAGGTCGCCCAACCGAGTTCAAAAATCCGAAAATGGGTAAAAATGGCCAACCCCTGAACTTAAAGCTTCTGCCCAGCGTTTGTTCGCATTTGCGAACCATTTTCCGCTTCTACGGACCCACATGTGCGGCTTGGTCATCACTTCTGCGAACAGCCCCAAATTCAGTTGTTAGCACTTTTGCGGTCGTCTTCCTACTTCTGCGGTCGCGCTTCTATGCCAGAAATTCGGCATTTGCGGACTCCTGTCCAGCAGTGCCCATTTCGCTTCAGCGATGGGCTGCTCGCTTCTGCGACCAAGCTTGCACAGAAGCGATTGCACCAGTGTAACAACCCGGCCGGTCGTTATGAGTATCTCAACCCCGATCCCCTAAATTATGCTTCCTATATGTTATATAGTGGTGTTTTAACTTGCCGGGGTGTTTGATTTTTGGATTCATAGTGAAATGGGACACATAATCCCTAAGTTAAAGATTTGAGTTATAAGAGTTGATCGTAGTTTGACTTTTGTGTAGACAACCCGGGAATATAAATTTTAATATTCCAATAGCTCCGTATGATGATTATAGACTTAGGAGCGTGATCGGATATTGATTTGGTTGTCCGTAGGTCGTTTCGGTGTAAATTGGTGAAAGTTGGAAAATGGGCGATTTTTGAAAAGCTTGACCGGGAGTTGACTTTATTGATATCGGGGTCAGAATCCGATTTTGGAAATTAGAACAGCTCCATTATGTCGTTTATGAATTGTGTGCAAAATTTGAGGTCGATCGGAATTTATTTGATAGGTTTCGGCATCGAACGTAGCAGTTGGAATTTGTTAGTTTTGGTTAGGCTTGAATTGGGTGCGATTTTTATTTTTAGCATTTTTTCATGTGATTTGAGGCCTCGACTAAGTTCGTATCATGTTTTAGGACTTTTTTGTGTATTTGTTTGAGGTCCCGAGGGCCTCGGGTGAATTTCGAATGATTAACTGATCGAAATTTGGACTTAGAAGCGACATAGTGGTTGCAGATACGGCCTAGGCTGAGGAAGGTAGTGGTCGTAGATGCGCAAGGCCGACCGCAGAAGCGGAGCCGCACCTGCGACGAGTTGATCGCAGAAGCAGAAAGAGGCATGGTGGACTGGTCCGCAGAAGCGGACATTTCGCCTATAAAAGCGAAGGAAGCCGCAGAAGCGAAGAGAGGCCTCGCATCTGCGAGACCGCAGATGCCTCCAAGTGAGTCGCAGATGCAAAAAAATGCTTGGAAAAAACATATAATTCAGGGGTTGGCCAATTTTACCCATTTTTGGATTTTGATAGCTTGGGTGAGACGATTTTCGGGAGATTTTTCGAGAAAAATATTGGGGTAAGAGTTTCTAACTCAATTTTGGTTAAAGTACCCGAATCTATTGTTGTTTGTAACATTTAATTGGTATTTTAAGTTGGAAATTTGTGAAAACCCTTAAGGTTAAGATTGAGGATTTGAGGGCCAAATTTTTATCGGAATTTAGTAATTTTGGTGTAGTTGGACTCGTCGTTGAATGAGGGTTCGTATTCCGTAACTTTTGTAAATTCATGACGTGGGCCTCGCGTTGACTTTCCGAGTTGACTTTAATTTCGTTGTAATTATCGTAAATTTTATCATTCGACTTAGTTTCCTATCGTTATATTTATCGTATAAAATTGTTTTAATCGAGTAAAAGACCTACTAGTGGATTGAATTAACACAAGTCGAGGTAAGTGACTTGTCTAACCTTGTGCGGAAAATTCCCATTAAGATTTGTATTGTTATGAAAGTTGTGATATATGAAAAGCCGTGTACATAAGGTGACGAGTATGTACGTGGGCGAAATGTGGAAAATTCTGGCTTAAACTGAATAAATCCCTGTCATGTATTAATTGAAATTATTTTATCTTGTTATACTCATCATCATTTGTCTACCTTTATAGGTTCAATTTGCTTTCCCTTTTCCTGTAAATTGCTTTGCCTATTTAGTTAAAGTATTATTCCCTTTTATTTTGTGATCATCATCATCATCATCATCATCATCATCATCATCATCATCATCATCATCATCATCATCATTATTATTATTATTATTATTATTATTATTATTATTATTATTATTATTATTGTTACATCTTCTTTCCAGTTCCTTATTATTTATTTCCAATAGGACTCTGACCTGACCCCGTCATTACTCTACCGAGGTTAGGCTTGGCACTTACTGGGTACCGCTGTGGTGTAATCATACTATGCTTCTGCATATCTTTTTGTGCAGATCCAGGTACTTCCTATCATCTCGAGTATCGGTGAGCTAGTCCGTACGTGGAGACTTCAAGGTATATTTGCCAGCGTCTGCAGACCTCAGAGTCCCCCTCTATCTTTATTGTGTATTTCCTTATCCTCATTAGGCTCTGATGTATAGAGATATTCAGTATTACATCTTTAGAGCTTCAAACTTGTATTTCGCCGGGTATTGGAAATTTCTATATGATTGAGTTGTTACGTTTTAAGAGTATTTATTATATTTTAATTATTCCTCATGTTGATAGGCTTACCTGATCTTAGAGACTAGGTGCCGTCACGATGTCCTACGGAGGGAAATTTGGGTCGTGACAACCAGCAACTTCCAAAAATTTCAAATCGCTCCGAACCCCGTCTGAAGCTTACCCGAGCCCCCCGGGACCTCGTCTGAATATACCAACAAGTCCCGTAATATAATACAGACTTACTCGAGGTCTCAAATTACATCAAACAATGTCGAAATCACAAATTGCACCTCGAATTGAACTTATAAATTTTTCAAATTTTCAAATTCTATATCTTGTGCCAAACCATATCAAATCAATCCTGAATAACTTCAAATTTGCACATGAGTCATAAATGATATAATGGAGCTGTTCCAATTTCCGGAATTGAATTTTGACCCCGATACCAATAAAGTCAACTCCCGGTCAAACTTTTCAAAAAATCTTCTATTTTCCAACTTTTGCCAAAATGCGCCGAATTGTCCTACGGACTTCCAAATCTGAATTCGGACATACGCCTAAGTCCGAAATTACCATACGAAGCTATTAAAACCATAAAAACTCCATTCCGGAGTTGTTTTCTCAAAAGTCAAACTCCAGTCAACTCTTTTCATTTAAGCTTCCAACATGAAATTCAATCTTCTGAACTAATCTGGAAACACCTGAAAACCAAAGCCGACAATACACAATGGTCATAATACATCATATGAAGCTACTCAAGACTTAAAATAGTTGAAAAGGATGTAAATGCTCAAAACGACCGATCGGGTCGTTACAAAATGAAAAGCAGCTCTAGTTGCAGGGACTGTCAACTTTTTGAACTGGAACTTGTAGCTTTCTTTTACAATCCTGTGACGACCCAAAGGGTCATCACCTGTTTTTAATTGAATTATATGACTCTGAGGCCTTGAAAACCTTATTTAGAGTCACCTCGATTTGCGTGCGCAGTCCGGGCGCGTAGCCAGAAAGCTTGAATACGAAATTCTGTGAAAAATGCTAAGTTTTGATGTTAAAATGAATAAATTTGACCTTGGTCAACGTTTTGGGTAAACGGACCCGGATCCGTGATTTGACGGTCCCGAAGGGTCCGTAGAAAAATATGGGACTTGGGCGTATGCCCGGAATCGAATTCCGAGGTCCCAAGCCCGAGAAATGAATTTTTTTGTAAAATTGTTTTCTGGAAATGTTTAAGAAAATTGGAAACAAAATCTGATTAGAAAGCGATGGTATCGGGCCCGAATTTTGGTTCCGGCGCCCGGTACAGGTCTTATATATGTTTTAAGTCCTTCATGTGAAATTTGGTTGAAAACGGATGCTGTTTGACGTGATTCGGACCTAAATTGGAAAATTTGATGTTTTATGAAGTTTGAAAGAATTCATAGATTTTGAGGTTTAATTCGATGTTTATGATGTTATTTTGGCGATTTGATCGCACGAATAAGTTCGTAGAATGTTTTTGAGGTTGTGTGTATACTTGGGTTGGAGTTTCGAGGGCTCGGGTGAGGTTTGAGTAGGTTCCGGAATGCCTTAGTCTTAGAAAATCAGATGTTGCAGGTTCAGGAGTTACAGGTCTCTGAACCCTCTAATGCGGTCCGCGAGAAATCGCGTGCGACCGCGGACGGGCCAGCGCGCCCCGATCGCCTTTGTGCGGGGCACGGTGGAGGCTGTGCGGCCGCAGTCGGCTTTATGCGGTCCGCACAGGGTGCTGAACTACAGGTCTTCAGGTAAGCCTGTGCGGCGGCGGTCCATTTAATGCGGTCCGCACAGGGGGTCTCAGAGGGGTATAAATAAATGGGATTTTCAGTCATTCTTCATTTTTCAAAACCCTAAAAACATAAGAGGCGATTTTTCAAACAACCCTTCTTCTCCAAAACGTTGGTAAGTGATTTCTAACTTATTTTCTTCACTCCTTAACATCTTTTAACATGATTTCAACTTACAAGCAAAGATTTTCATGGGGGAATTTGGGTGTTTTGGGTAGAACCTAGGTTTTTCAAAAATTGGGGATCCGATTTCAAAACAAATTATATATTTGAGTTCGTGGGGGAATGGGTAATCGGGTTTTGGTTCGAACCTCGGGTTTTGACCACATGGACCCAGGGGCGCTTTTTTGCTTTTTGGGTGAAATTTTGGAAAACTCATTTTCATGTATTGGGGTTGATTCATTTAGAACTTATTGATGTAATTAAGTAATTTGTGATTAGATACGAGCGAATTGGCGGTGGAATCAAGGGGTAAAGCTATAAATGAGACTTGAGTTGTGTTCAAGGCATCGAGGTAAGTGTTTGGTCTAACCTTAGCTTGAGGGACTAGGAGTTGAGTCCTATTTGCTATGTGGTATGAGTCGTGTAGGACGTATAGGCATGGTGATGAGTATCTATACGTTGGTGTCTAGCATGACTGTGAGTCCTCATATTGTGAATATCTTGATTTCATTGTATTATTCATGCGTTGGTGATGATTTCTAGTTGTTGTAAAAAGTTTGTGGAAGGAATTGAGACCTTTGAACATCATGGAACATTGGCTCGAGTTATATTAAATATTGTGAAAGTATATGAGATGATTGAACCCTTTGGAGCATTGGCTCAAGTGGTAAAGTGAGTTATGAAATAAAAGTGAAAGCAAAAGAGAAAGAGTTATTAAATTGTTCCCTTGCCGGGATATTTGTTGCTTTGTGAATTATCTCCCTTGCCGGGATGTTGAGATTGTTAATGTTATACCCTTGCCAGGATTTAATTGGTTAATTGTGTTCCCTTGCCGGGATTTCTATTATTGTTTTGTTTATTCCCTTGCCCCTTGTTTGTGATTGTTGTTTGGGTGAGGAAGAGTGTTAAAGCACGAAGGGTGATGTCGTGCATTGTTTTCTATTGTGAGGAAAGAGTGTAAAGCACGAAGGGTGATGCCGTGCCGCACGATGTACCATTCCGTGCCCATTTCTATTAATTATATGTGAGGAAAGAGAGTAAAAGCACGAAGGGTGATGCCGTGCACATTTCATTATTCTAATTGCTTTGGTGAGGAAAGAGAGTAAAAGCACGAAGGGTGATGCCGTGCACGTTTTCATTATATTATTGCTTGGTGAGGACGAGAGTAAAAGCACGAAGGGTGATGCTGTGCACTTGTTTGATTTCTGCTTCTTGTTGACATTGTTGTGATGTTGTTCCTTTCCTTACTTGATGCTTTATTCGGAACTGTTACCTCCCCGCAACATGTTTCCCCCTCCCATCTTTACTTGTTTATTTCTGCTTTACTTTCCGCTGTATATTATATAGCTGTACAGGTTTATTTGGTAGTCTGGTCCTAGCCTCGTCACTACTTCGCCGAGGTTAGGCTAGGCACTTACCAGCACATGGGGTCGGTTGTGCTGATACTACACTCTGTGCTCTTTTGCACAGATCCAGGCCCCGGAGTAGCAATTGGTCACCAGCAGTAGATTGGGAGCTATCCTTCAGTCTGAGACTCTGAGGTAGCCCTGCTGGCGTTCGCAGGCCCGACGTCTCTTCTATCAGTTTTATGTTCTGTTGTCATTTGTACTCGAGACAGACTATGTTCTTTCTTTCAAACACTTATTTGTAGTAATCCTAGACAGTCCGTGGATGTTGTGACACCAGGTTCTGGTTAGAGGCATGTGTTGGTCTTCAGGATATTTTGGTTTTATATTTTATTTAAGACTTCCGCTAAATTTCTTATTCCGCTGTTATTTAATTGTTTATTTTCGGTTAATTTAATTGGTTAAAAAGGAATTAAAAACAAAGAGAAAATGATTTCTAAGATCGTGGCTTACCTAGCTTCTACGAGTAGGCGCCATCACGACTCGCGAGGGTGGGGAAATCCGGGTCGTGACAAATCCTAAGCTTAATAAAAGACGGAGGATGAATGTTTCTTGATGCAACGGTTGTTTATATCAGGGAATCTTTTGGATAAGGAACTTCCTATCTAGAATGGAACATTGCTTGATTTTGGTTTTGATTGAAGGAACTGAGTTACTGGGCACTTTATTTTAAGGCCAACAGTGGCTTTTCCTACTTACCTTTGGTGACATGGTCTGAGGTTTAAGGTCCTTCACCCTAACTCTTCCTTACTTTTATCATCTATTTCGTTAATGTATCAAACCGAAAATGTACCGAAACCATACCGAAAAAAAATAAAAAATATCGAACCGTACCGAACTACTTTGGTACGTTATCTGGTATACACAATTGATAAGCCGAATACCAAAATACCGAATCGAAGTACCGAACGCCCACCCCTAATCGGTTCTAATAGAGGCTCCGGTGGTTAATCTGCCTATTTAGGCACAAGGTGTTAAAACCCCGAACAGAGTAGTCCAACAATCAAGGAAGCAAATTAGGAGATCCTTACAGCATAAGAGCCACCTAAGAACAAACCTAAATGGAACTCTTTATTTGCCGGAAATAGAGTTGCGAAAAATGGTATGACTCTAACCTATTTCCTCCTCAAATTGTTATGGAGAAACTATAGTGCAATTAGAAAAATCTGAGGTGGATAAGAAATCTGAAAAATGGAAGAATGCCCTTATTGTATATGTTATGGGTGAGACCCCAGGGTATTCCCTCATGCACAGGTGTATATCCCAGATGTGGAATAACATAGCTATATCGGATTTGTATCTTCATGAGGAAGGTTACTATGTTGTAAGATTTCAAGATACTAAGAATATGAATGAGATCCTTTTGTCTGGACCCTATACTATTCGAAATCGATCAATTATTTTGAAACCATGGACTCCTGCTTTTGATTTTGGCTAGGAGTTTATGACTGAGATCTCATTACAGGTCAAGTTCCCAAAATTGCCTATGAGTTGATGAGGATGTGGTTCCTTGGGAAGAATTTCTAGTGCTTTGGGGAAGCCTTTGTTTGGTGATCAGTGTAAAACTAAACAAACTAGGATTTCATATGTCAGAATGCTAATTGAAGTGAATGTTTCTAAGCCACTGCTTCACAAAATCACAGTTATGGAACCCAATGGACAAAAGTTTCTGCAGGAGGTGAAATTTGAATGGAAGCCCCAATCATATCCTCAATGCTTAATTATAGGACATGTCTGTTCGCTGTAGAAACTTGAGCAACATCCGCTGGAGAAGAAAATACACAACAAGAGAAGAGGTGGACCAAAAAAGGTGGTACAGGAATGAAAGCCTAAAGAATTGCCATCAACTAGTCAACTACGGACAATCAGTAGGTGGATCATCTTAAGGTAGCTCAGCCTAGACAAGTTATCAATGAAGGAAAATATCAACAAAAAGAAGTGGATTCTCAACCCAAAGTATCAACTCCAGATGGAACAGTTGGGAATGCTTCAAAAGGCAAGGAGAAAATGCCAAGTCCTGAATTGAACCCGATCAACTTCCCACACTTGAGTGCTGCTATAGCTAGTAAATCTAAGGCTGGAAGACTTTGACTTTGCAAAGAGAGGATCACAGCACCAGACAAGTTAAGCCTCCATACTTAGGAGGTAAACAAGTTCTCAATGACTTGACTTATATGGAATACTAGAGGTGTAAATAAAGTGCACTAACAGAGAGAGTTGAAGAAGTATATAAAGTAAAAAATATCAAACTAATGGGGCTGCTGGAAACCAAGGTTAAGCATCATAGATGTCCACAAATTACTAAAATCTATCGCCCCTACTTGGGGTATACTTAATAACTACTCTTTTGTTGCTAATGAAAGAATTTGGCTGATGTGGGATCAAAGGGCTTACAATGTAACAATGCTGAAAATGGAAGCTCAACTAATCTATTGTGAAGTTAGAGATTTCTCCTCTAAATTCCAAACGTGGTCTGACAGTTGTCTATAGATTCAACACCATGGAGGAAAGGAGATCTCTACGGGACACTCTTTAAAATATTTCACACACTACTCCTGTCCATGGTTAGTGTGTGGGGATTTCAATGCAATATTGACTGCCACTGATAGAATGAGCTGTCATCCAGTGAATTTCAATGAAGTGAAGGATCTCTCAAACTGCATTACTACCACTCTACTAAGTAAATTACAACGAAAAGGAGAATTCTTCACATGGTCAAACAAACAACAAGGATATGATAGGGTTGTGGGGCCATATTGTCCTAGAATATGACCTCCCTAACATATCTGTCACGACCCATAATCCACTAGTCGTGATGGCACCTAACCCAACCCGCTAGGTAAGCCAACCAATAACTATCCAATTTTAATAATATTAATAAGACAATTAAATAAAGGAATTATCTGAATCTTATACATTTTCCCAAGGACTAGTAGTACAATCATGAGCTTCTAAGAGTAGAGATTACAAAATTGATAGGAAATAAATACGTCTTCTATTTGAAAAGTACATAAACAGAGTTTTATAATCTAAGGCTACCATAAACTAGAGGCAGCTACAACCGGGACACAGGTACATCTTCCAATCTAGCTTTCGTCGAACACAACAACATCGATATTCAAAATTTGCACGCAATGTACAAGAAGTGTAGTATGAGTACAACCGACCCCATGTACTCAATAAGTAACAAACCTAACCTTAGGTTGAAAGTAGTGACGAGCTGGAACAAGGTCGGGTCCAACACCAATAACCAATAGCAGTTCAAAACAATGTAATGCAAGTAAACAAAGAAGTAGCCCAGAGATAAAATGTTCAGCCTTTTCATAGTTTTCCGAAAATAGTTCCGCCTTTGAAGTATACCAATGAAATCCCAAATCCTTTACCAAAATCGTCAAAATTATGAGTAAGTGTGAAAACTGTAACTTTTTCCCAAAAATCCTTTCAACAGTAAATATGATGTTTCATTTTCTCTCCAGATAGCATATGGGAAATACCTCTCTATAACCACATATCAATGTGTGTAACAAAAAGTCATGAATGACGTGATACCGTACAACATGAAGAAAATGCATCTCTATTCCTGTATGTCATGTCCATGTCAAATGCGATGCGACTCAGTAATAAAACCATATGCATACTCTCAGAGTGTCAATCCACTCAGTCCTCCCAGTCACTCAGTCCTCACAGCCACTTGATCCTCACAGCCACTCAATCCTCCCAATCACTCGGCACTCACACTCAGTAGGTAACTGCGCTCACTTAGTGTTCATACCCTCAGCACCAAGTTTAGAAGAGTTACTTATCTCAGACAAGTCAATTCCAACGCCAAGTAAGCCAAGCAATGCTCCAAGAATGCCATCACGCGTGTAGCGACCTCCGAATGGCTCAAAACTAGCCAAAAGCAACTCAAATACATCAGATAAAGCCCAAGGAAACAAGTACAAATGATAAAGATCGAATCCTACATCAAACCCCAAATTCGGCCAAAAATCACACCCAGGCCCACGCTTCGAAACTCGACAAAACTCACAAAATCCGACAACCCATTCAATTACGAGTCCAACCATACTAGTTTCACTCAAAACCGACACCCAAATCGGTGTTCAAAACTCAAATTCACATTATGAAACTTTAGGCCAAAACTCCCAATTTCCTCTTAAAAATTCATCAACCAAACGCTAAAATCGAAGATAGATTCATGAAATATAACCAAGACCGAGTGTAGAACATTTACCCAATCCTTGTGATGAAAATTGCTCCAAAATTACCCCAATCTGCACTTGGAAATGTGAAAATGAAGCCAAAATCGCGAACCCTTGTATTTAACATTCTGCCTAGCATTTCCGCATCTGCGGACACATTAGCTGCTTCTGCGGCGTCGCTTCTTTGACATAACCTCCGCCTTATGTGGAATCAACTGAGGACTCGACCCTCGCACTTGCGGACAATATACCCTCTTCTACGACATCGCAGGTGCGAGCCACCATCCGCACCTACGAAAAACCTCGCTCCTGCGCTCCATCACTTCGCACCTACGCATCCGCATATGCGCCCAAATCTTCGCTTCTGTGGTATTCCTCACCTAGAACTATTTTTTCTCCTGCGACCACTTCATCGCTTCTGCGATCACCGCACCTGCGCATACCAACAGCAGGTGCGGTCACACCAGGACCAGCAATAGCAACATTGAAGAAAATAATCTGAAATCAATCCGAAACACGGTCGAGCCCCTTGGGACCCTGTCCAAACATACCAACAAGTCACATAACATAACACAGACCTACTCGAGGCCTCAAAACACACACAATAACATCGAAATGAATTCATTCAACTTTGAAACCTCAACTTCCACAACCGATGTCGAAACATATCAAATCACGTCCGATTGACCTCAAATTTTGCACACAAGTCACATTTGACATTACGGGCCTGCTCCAACTTCTAAAATCAGAATCCGACCCTGATATCAAAAGTCCACTCCCGGTAAAACTTTCCAAAATTCTAACTTTTGCCATTTCAAGCCAAATTCCACTACCGACCTCCAAATCACGATCCGGACGCGCTCCTAAGTCCAAAATCACCCGAAGAAGCTAACGGAACCATCAAAAATCCAATCCGATGTCAATTACTAAATAGTCAAACTTGGTCAAACCTTTCAAATTTAAAGCTTCTAGCTGAGAATCATTCTTCCAAATTAATTCTGAATAACCTGAGAACCAAAATCGACGATTCACATAAGTCATAATATTTCATGCGGAGCGACTCATGCCCGAAAACTACCAAGCGATATGCAATTGCTCAGAACGACTGGTCAGGCCGTTACAATATCAAATCATGCCCCAATACTACTGACATTGAATACTGTTAATCATAGCATCAGAATACCATTCAGATTCTTCCACATATAGAGTGATCATGCACAATTCGTGGAGATAATAGATGTCAACTGGAAGAAAGAGCTTGATAGAGAACCTATGCAAGACTGTGTGGAACAAACTAAAGGCTCTGCGACCAGTTTTCAAACAGCTGAATCAAAGAGAGTTTCAATCCACATCATTGAGAGTTGAAAAGGCAAGATATGAACTACACTGCTTCCAAGATGCACTTGTAACTAGGTATGATGATTCATTGGTGACCAAAGAGAAAGAAGCTCTGGTGAATCTTGAAAAATGAAACCTACTTGCGGAGAGTAACATAAGGCAAAAATCTAGAGCCAATATCCAGCTGGGTAACTCCAATTCCAAGTATTTTGCTGCAGTTATGAAGGAAATAAGTCAAAGGAAGCAAATCACATATCTCAAATCTCTTTCAAGTGCTAAGCTAACTGATCCTAAAGAGCTTACAGATGAGATTGTATTATTTTACAAGGGGTTAATAGGGACTTCTAGTCCCTCACTAAAGATGTTAGTGAAGATACAGTGATCAAGGGACCTAAACTAAGTCATGAATAACGAATATCATTGTATCCTCCAGTTATTGATTAGGAAATAGTTCATGGACTTAGTTCAATAGGGAATGATAATTCTCCAGGGGTGGATGGGTACAGTGCTATTTTTTTTAATTCCTAAAACTGATTACCCTGCTACTATAAAAGAGTACAAGCCCATTGCTTGTTGTACTGTTCTATACAAAATCATATCTAAAGTACTTACCTCAAGACTCTAGAAAGTTATTACACCAGTAGTATGTAAAGCACATGCTGGATTCATTCCAGGCAGGAAGATATCTGATAATATATTTCTTGCTCAAGAACTGGTAAAGTCCTACACAACGAAGAATATTTTACCTAGATGTATAATAAAGATAGACCTTCAAAAGACCTATAATTCAGTGGAATGGATATTTCTGGAGCAGGTCCTAGATGAACTTGGTTTTCCTAGACAATTCACTATGTGAACCTTAGAATGTGTGACGACAGTCAACTACTTTGTATTGATTAATGGTGAATCAATAGTGCCATTTGATGCAGCTAAAGGATTAAGACAGGGAGACCCAATCTCCTAATTTCTCTTTGCCTTAGTCATGGAATACTTAAGCTTGAATCTTAATGAGTTCAAGGGGAACGAAAAATTCAAATATCATCCAAAGTGCGTCTAGACTAGCAATAACTCATTTATCCTTTGCAGATGATCTACTCTTATTCTACAGGGGAGATATTGAATCTGTTTCCCTATTACATAGAGGTGTTTTTTTGGATTTCTCTTCTGCTTCTGGACCTCAAGCTAACTGTGAGAAGAGCTCCATTAATTTTGGAGGTGTCTCCTAAATCAATCAAGAACAAATCCTACATCAACTAGGATTTTCTATAGGAGAGCTCCCCTTCAAATACCTTGGAATCCCTCTATTCACAAAAAAGATCTCACTAGTACAGTGACAGCCTTTGACTAACAAAATGGTATCTAGAATCTCCTCTTGGACTACAAAGTAACTCTCATATGCAGGGAGAACTCAGCTAACCCAATGTAATACCCCGTAAATTTGAATCAGTTGTGGATGCATTAAATGAGTATTAATGTGATGGTTATCAATTGATTATGATAATACGTGTACGAGGCATATCATAAGTGATTTGGAGTACAAGGAGAGACCTAAGTCTAAGCCAAGTTGGAAAATTACATGTTATACTAAAATTCCAAATGAGTACCCATAAGACCACACTTTGGACGAGCATATCTACATTTATATAAAGTGTTATGTGATGCACAACCTATCAAATGAAACATATTGGAGCCTAGTTTCTAACTCTTCAAACTGTTTGTCATTTGGACACTCCTACCAGAAGTTATGACCAAATTATCAAAAGCTGGCAGAATTTTACACTATTACGCCGCCCCATGCGGCGCGGCCGTGTAGATTTACAGAGCACTTACAAATTTCGTTTCTAGACACATTTTTCATTACCACGCCGCCCCATGCACCGCGGCTTGCAAATCTTGGTTTTTTTTCAACCCGATCCTATTTTGATATAAAACCTTCAAGGGTTATTTTCCCCACTTCATTTGGACGAATTTTAGGGTTTTCCTCCACTCTCTCAAGACCTCCAACCCCTCCCATCTTCAAGGTAAGAAATACCCATTATCTTGGTGTAAATTCCATCATTATACACTAGTATTGATGAAATATACACATAAAATACTTAGATCTTCAAGAGATTTCTTCAAGAACTCAAAGGAGGGTTTTGCAAGATTTCTTCCAAAAAGGTAATCCTACACCCTTAGACTTACATGTATGGATTTATTAAGGAAATATGAGTATGAATAAGTATTGTAACTCTTGGTATGGTGATTGGAAACCATAAGTTCCCAATTTAATTACACAACTATTATAGAGATTGAAATATGATTATTTAATGGAACTTTGTTGGTTGGGTGTGGATGGATAGTCATATATGTGATGTTGAAAGTTATAAATTGGTTAATCATGATGGTGGGATAAATTATTGATGAATTGTGGTAGTTAGATGAACTAATTATATGGTGATGAGATGTAGAGATTTATGCCAACAAGGTGTTTGATAATATGCCTCAATGGCTTAAGTTATGGAATTTGTTACTAATATTGGGTTTCATTGGATGTGTCTATTGTATATTGAAGGTTCTTAGTATTGTGGATCATTGTAGTATCACTAAGGGGCGAAATTGAGGTATGTGAGGCTCACTCTCTTTACGTTCGAGAATGTCTATGATTCTCCCTACGTCCCATTCATTATGACTATTACTAGTTTTCTCAGAAAGTGATTATGCCTTAGTTCCATGAATAGTCGTAGAACTTTTATTCTCTAGCTTCGTAACTCATTCATGGCTTTCATTCTAAACGTTGTGAAACCAGTGCATAATCAATATAGACTTGGGTTTGATGCCCATGAGTCTCAGTCTAGATTACTCAACATGTCATAAATAGTTGAAGTTTCAATTTTCATAATCAGTTCATGAATACATGTCTCAGTCTAGCTCTATTTAACATTCAAGTATCATGTAACTCAATATGGTTCAGTATTACAGCATCATGTATTTTAGTATGATTCTCAGTTCCTGAATGTTGCACACCTGTATTTTGGCCTGAGGCAGTAGTTTATATGCTTTATGCATAATTAGGCATGAGGCCGTAGTTTATGCTTTATCCATGTTTGGGCCTGAGGCCGTAGCTATGCTTTATGCATGTTTGGGCCTGAGGTCGTAGTTATGTATACGTATACTTGGACCTAAGGCCATAGCTTGTGCACATATATATTGGGCCCGAGGCCGTAGCTTATTCAGATAAATAGGTTGTTCATCATTCAGAAGATGGAGTATTCATATCCTTACTTTCTTTGTTCAGTTCAATTATTAGTTATCATTTCAGTTATCAGTTATCATTTCAGTTACCAGTAATCAGTTATCAGTTATCATTTAGTTTCAATAGTTATCATTTTAGTTATCAATTATCAATTCTCAGTTATCAGTTTAGTTTCAGTTTCAGCATTTATAATTCTTTCTTTAGTTGCTTTACATACCAGTGCAATTCAAATGTACTGACGTCCCTTTTGCCTGGGGCCTACATCTCACGATGTAGGTAAAGATTTACAGGTTGATGATTCAGAGCGCTAGGATTCTCGTACCAGCTATTTGGTGATCCCCAATTCTTTCCGGGCATTATCATTAGCTTACAGTCTTCAGTATTTCCAAACAGTCAGTGTTTTCAGTACTTCATTAGAGGCTTCATAGACTAGAGTAACAGTTAGACAGAGTCACAAGCTTTTTGTGTTAAGCAATGTTGTCTACAGACATGTTTCAGACTTGTATCGGTGTTTCCACACTTTGATTTTTATCATTCAGACTTTCAGTATATCAGCATGTGTTAGTTTATCTTCCGCATTTAGTATGTTATGATATCACATGTTGATTCAGCCAACCAGTTGGTTCGCTCTGTCACATTTAGTCTGGCACCGAGTGTCGTGTTACGTCCAGGCCCAGGTTCGGGGCGTGACACCCAAACAGTCCTTTTTGGTATTCAAGCATATTGGTCTCAACTGTTTGCTATTCCTTCAAAAGTACTAAGTAAAATTGAGGCCAATTGTGGAAGCTACTTATGGTCTGGTACTAACACAATCACAAGAAAAGCTCTAATTGTCTGGGATAATGTGTGCACTCCAAAGTCTGTTGGCGGTTTAGGCTTGCTCAATATAGGATTATGGAATAAATCAACAATAGCTAAGGCAAGCTGAGACATTGAACATAAGGCATATAGGTTGTAGATCAGATGGTTACAGTTCTATTACATCAAGAACCAATAATTTAGCCTAATTCCTATTCCTCACAAGGCAGGATGGATGGTGAGGAAAATATTTGAAGCAAAAGACACAATGGCTCTTCTCCAAAATACCAATTCAGGAAGCCTAATCAAACAACTCCATCTTCAGCTTATTGGTGATAATGAGAGAATACTTTGGAAGACTTTGAGATTTGGAAATGATGCTAGACCAAAAGCTCAATTCACAGTTTGGCTACAGATACATGGGAAGCTAATGACAGTTGATAGGCTTGCTTCCTAGGGGATTGCTGTGGATCCTATTTGCACTCTCTGCAATAGTCATAATGAAACGAGAAACCACTTGTACATGGAGTGTCCTTTATCTATCATGGTATGGGAAGGAGTGTTGAAATGGCTGCAAGTTCCTATCTTTAGGTTTTTGCGATGGGAGCACCTGGAGAAATGGATCACCAAAGATCAAAAGGCAAATAAAAAAGAACTCAAATTTTTAAATTAGCTTATACTAAATAGGTGCATACCATGTGGATTGAGAACTTAAGAGGAATCAGAGAAGATTTGAAAAATTAATAACAGTGGGTCACATTCAGCTGGTGAGGGAAATAGCATATGTACGTAATATCAGTGCGTCTACCAGAATTAAAGCTCAGGTCCAACAACTTACTATTTAGATTAGTTCTGGTAGCTTTGTAGTTGTCTTACTCTTGTGTACTTTTTTGCAGTAGTCCATGATTAGATAGCTTTGTAGTTATCTTACTCTCGTGTTGATAACGTGTTATAAAACAATAAAGAAGAAGAAAAGTATTGTAGAGAAAAGTAGAGAGAGGGAGAATTCTTATCGATTTGTGATCAATTACAATGGAATAGAACCCCTCTATTTATAAGAAAAAAGTGACTTAGTCACAAAGTAACAAACTCTAAAATCTCTCTAAAAGATAGACATCTACCATAAATAAAATACTATTTATAACAGTTTTCGTCTTGTTAGAGAATTTCTATTATTACTATTATTGTTATATAACAAAGAATTAACCCGATTAGGCTCTCACTCAATTACTTAAACTAGAAATAGCTAGCAGAGGTATAATATATGTATAATTTATATTTAATATGTGTATAATCGTGTGTAATCAATATTGTATACTCTATTTATATGACTAGAAAAAATAAACAATGAAAATAGATGGCTACTTGCGTAAAGATCCATGTTATTTATCTATATTTAACTTTTTCTACTTTCCTTTTATTTGATATGATAATTACATGAGTTGAGCTCATAAATAGAGAAGTGGTGATTCATATAACAGATTCCGGGAACGAGACATAATTGTTATTGTTATTGGATTCTCTTTCAATTTTGCTTTTCCTAGTTAAAAAAGCAAACCAATTTGACACTGAGCATCTTCCATAGAAGAAAAGTTCGTCAATTGTATAAGGTATACAAAATATCGTCATAAAAGTCTCGGAAATGCATCCCTTTATCTGTTGACAGCACTCAATTAGAGGTTAATAATTTTTCTTTGACTAAAAATTTATCAAGCATTATTTTTTTTGGAATATTTCTAACTATAGAAAATTGTAATTATAATACTCTCATCGTGTTTTAAAATTTGTTTTAAAAAATATGAAATTAATTAACGTCTAAATTCACACAAAAATTTAGGTTAATTAATTGATCTTCAACCTTTATACAATGCCATTGTTGGACAGAGCATGTGACATGTAAATTGCTTTAGCTAACCTGGTTAAGCGTTCTAGTTATAACGTAAAGATAAAAAGTAGAAGGCTTATTTTAGAATAGCAGAATACATAGACAAACACTTAAACTATTAAAGAAAATTCACTTGAACACCTCAACTAAGACATTATCCACCGAAATACTTTTACTATACTTTTACTGCACCAGTTTAACACGTTCGACCTGAGCTTATAAAATTTTTGGACGCGTTTGATTACGCGCTTCCAGCATGGATAATCTAACCAATTAAAAGTTGACACGTTTTTTACAATGACACATAGATTATTTTACCGGCTAAAACCAAGTTTATTTACCCTATTCCTTATTATAACCCTCTTTACACATTCCTAAAACAACAAACGACCAAAAAAAGCCCTAAGTCCCAAATTCGATTCCAGTAAAATCCGCCCAAAGCGATGCATGTCCATTGATTTTGCCTCGTTTTCGTTTGATATTGAGTGGTAATTAGTACCATAGGTAAATATCTGTTCGATTTGTTTGATTTTGTCCAAATATGTGCTTGAAGAACGATCATCAGTATATTGCCGGTGTTGACTTGTTGAAGTGCTGCCTGATTTCAAAGTTGAATTGCTGAAAGGGTAAGTCTTTTTAGCGTTTGTATTGTAGTCATTTTAGTGGTGGGCTTCTGTGGTAGTTGGGACTGATTTGGGACCACAATTAGGGTTTTTTTTAAAGAAATTGGGGAATATTAAAATAGTGATGTCAGACTTTATTGCTGTTAATTTTCACCGCGGTGGTAATTTTACCCTTGACCATGACTCGAAATATATGGGGGAACAGGAGGTGTTAATAGTTGATATTGATAAAGACCATTTTTCTATTCCAGAACTATTATATTACACTAAAAAAAAAATGGGATATGCCACAGTGGGTGGCTTCTATTACCAAGACCCTAAAACTAAGAATTTTGTCTATGTGGGTAGTGATGCACAATTATTGAATATTGTGTTTAACCTTGAAAATGGAGACGAGTTACATTTGTATATTCAACATATTGTTCTAGACCCTGAAGTAGTGGATGATGTGCCTCCTACTAGACTTATTGGTGGTCCAGAAGAGAGGGAAGAGGTTGCTGCTGAAACTGAAATTAGGGAAAATGTTGTTGATGAAAGTGAAGTGAGGGAAGAGGTTGCTGCTGAAACTGAAATTAGAGAAAATGTTGTTGATGAAAGTGAAGTGAGGGAAGAGGTTGCTGCTGAAACTGAAATTAGGGAAAATGTTGTTGATGAAAGTGAAGTGAGGGAAGAGGTTGCTGATGAAAGTGAAGTGAGGGAAGATGTTGCTGCTGAAACTGAAGTAAGGGAAGATGATGTTACAGACCTTGATGGTGCTATTTCAGATCTGGACAGTAGTAGTGACTCAGAGTTTGATGTTGTACCAGAAGAAGATGATAGTGATGCTGATGAAGAGTTGATAGCTGTTAGGAATGAAAAGAGAACCAAGTTAAAGGCTAGAAGAAGGAAAAAACCAACTGTTCATGTAGAAGTACCTCTAGGAGAAGGAAAAATAGATAGAGGCTTTGAAGACATTGGCAAGAACAAGGCAGACAAATATGCTGGTAAATTAGGTGGGGATGAGGACTATGTTGATAGTTCTGATATAGGTAGTGATGATTCTGATGATGAGCTAGATGTGGAAGCTGAAATTGGTATTTATTTGCCAAGTAGAAGGAAGAGTACAAAGTTAAGATATGATCCAGATTGTGTTGTGGCTATTTTTGAATTTGGCATGATATTTGAGAATGTCAAACAATTTAGGAAGGCAGTGACTGACTATGCTATTGAATACCATGCACAGCTGAAACTCAGACCTAATGAGGCAAATAGGGTGAGGGTGAAATGTAAATCAAAGATTTGCCAGTGGAAGTTATTTGCAAGTCTTGACAGGTATTCAGGGAATTTTATAGTTAAGAAGTATCATCCTATTCACAAGTGCACTCCAGTGAACAAAAACAAGCTTTGTAATTCTAAGTATATTGCTGAAAAATTCAGAGATAGGATCACATCTCAGCCCTATATTAGGATCTGGGAAATACAAGAATTGGTTAGAGACAAATTGGATTTATATATTGGTAGAACCATCTGTTACAGGGCAAAACAGATAGTGCTTAGGAAGTTTATGGGGGATTGGAAGATGGAGTTTGCTAGATTATGTGACTATGCTGATATAATTAAACAAACCAATAGCATCTGATGGGTTAAAAGAACAAGAGGAAGATGTGCTGAATCTGCAACACCATCTGATGGACATAAGATGTCAAGAAATATTGGTTTTGGATGTTACACCAACCCTACAACTGGAATGACTATCATTAATGTAAGGACTGTCTATTCATAACTTCATTTTGTTATTACTACCATTTGTTAAAACGGATCTATGTGCCTTTTATGTCAATTTCAGCCAGGTAGTTCGGGTGAAAGAGTTGTATCATATGGGACCAAGGTTGTAAAGGATACCAGTGCAGTCAATATCTTGGATTTAAACCTCCTGGCCTTAAGTTTAAAGGCAAAAATGCTATAACTACTTCCCAGCTACAACAACTAAGTGCAAACAAGAGAAGCCAAATTGGAACTTCAGCAACTACCTCTTCAGTTGCAAGTCCAGCCACTCCAGCGCCATAGTTGTGTTATAGTTGTGTTAGGATTGTGCTATTTTGGATTTCAGCTCATGTACTTTGCTAAGTATCCAAACTTGGATCGATTATTTTGTCTTTTTTGGGTCAGTTAAGCTGGAATGTTGTTTGGAATTGTTGAAAATACTTTAGCTTGAAAACTAGTTGTTTGGAATTGTTGAAAACACTTTAGCTGGAATACAATTTAAATGCGTTGGTAGCATTCTGTTTAATGCAATTTAAATGCCTCTGTTTAAACACTTTAGCTAGTAACATCAAGGCATGCCTAACATCAAACTGCAGAAAAATTGCATTTAGTTTAAACAAATGCATTCAGTTTTGTATGTATTCAGTTGGGGAGGAAGGCTCCGGAATAATTGAACCAATACATAAAAACTGCAGAAAATTTTTCACCTAGGCATAACCAATTGCATAAAAATTTTCCAATACACATCAAACTGCAGAAGTTGTTTCATTTCATTGAAGTAAGTCCACAAGCCACAATTACATCCAAACAAACTAGATACACGCAAAATATATCTACCACCACTACAAACTGCCCACAAAATTTATTTCAACCACCAGCAAAATCACAGCAACTTCAATGACTAACGACACAGTAGCAAACCCAAATAATCAGCATCAAGACTGTAATAGAAGCCAATTTCTTCCTCCTTGTTCTTGCTCGAGCCCTTTCTTCTTCAAAAGCTCCTTGTTCTTGCTCGAGCCCTTTCTTCTTCAAAAGCTTTGACCCTGTTCAGTAAACCCCAAATAACCCTATTGGCTTGGCTAGGAAACTTGTCATCAACCCACTTAAAATAATTACATCCACCTTTGTCCTTCAAAAAAATTCATTCAAACTAAAATTAGCCCAAAAAATAATAGGACTAAAAAGTAATTAATTGTAGTTAATTATCACTTACCTTTTCAATTTTGCATCCATAGAACTTCCTTCTAGGATTAGATGGAGTTCATGAAGTTTTCAATTGACATTCATGACCACACCGACATGAATCGACTCTTGCTTTGAGAGACATAATAGAGAGCTTATTAAGCCAAGATTCGAACACAATTTGGAGAGAAGAATAGAAATTTTAAACAAAATCAAGAAAAGAGTGAAGAAATAAGGCTGGATTTTGAAGGAATGGTGAAGAATTAGGGCTGGTAAGAGGGAGGAGGGTCTAATTATATTATTGGAGAAATGAGGGATGTTACCGTTTATTGTACCATTAATAGGCTTTTCGTTAGCATATTTCTGCTATTCACGCGCTCAAGTGCAGTGATATTCACGTTATTTGCCATGTCAGTCGGACGTGTTAAACTGGTGCAGTAAAAGTGTTTCGGTGGAAAATGTCTTAGTTGAGGTGTTCAAGTGAACTTTCTTTGATAGTTTAAGTGTCTGTCTATGTATTCTGCCTTTTAGAATTGAAGAGAGAAAGATAACCAATGAAATCCTGAAATTATGCCTTTTTCTCCCGCTTCAACTTCGCAGATGCGGATGGATGAAGGCCGAGCATAACACACATGACATAATGTTTTTCGCCAGCTTTCATCTCAATTAACTTTAAAGGTCTCACTTATGCACAAATAATAAATAAATTGAGTGATAAATCACCCTGTCTCAGACCCCCGAGGGCTTCAGATATTCAGTTATCTGCCCATTTATGTTAAATCTATACGTCACAGTTGTTCCATCTTACAAAAATTTCATTGGACCCCATTTTAATAGCATTTTTGCTTAAAGCTTCACTCAACTATATCATAACTTTTGACATATCTATCTTGATATTCATGTATTTCTGCCGTTTTCTCCTTTTAGTTTTAGTCAATGCATGAAATCATGGGCTAACACATGTATTATCAACAAATTGCCAATTCTCTAAAAACGCATATTAATCTGGATGACACTACCACAGGGAATAGTTTTTACATTCTAGCCATCTAAACCAAAGTGATATATACTTTAATACTAATTGGCCTGCAATGGCTAATCGAGGAAGATTTTTTAGGGATCAAGGTGACTAAAGTTTAGTTCCAAGTCAGTAGCAAATGACCTAAGTGGAAAAATTCACTAAATGTCTACCAAAATGAAGTTCAGAATTCAGGAGTATAGAACCTATATAAAGTTCAAATCTTGACTTTGTCTAAGCACACTTGCAAATTCCACTATTTTCCGGCACTGCCCCATCACGGAGTTGGGAATAAACTCCCACAGAAATAATATTCACGGTAATAAAAGCGAATAATAATGTAGCACCGAGATACGGTAATTAACAAGAATAAAAGAGTGACAATGACACCAAGATTTTTACGTGGAAAACCCTTTTAAATAAGGGAAAAAACTACGGCCCCGAGAGGAGAAACTGATATCACTATAGAAAGGAATTTTACACTTTATAGGTCCGAGTAAAATACTCCAAAGACCACTACAACACCCAAAAGAAATAACCTTCTTTTGTTCCCACCTCACTATAATATCGCTCACTCTCTATTTTTCTCACAGACTATTTTCTTATACCCTGTCTGTGAAACCTCACTCTCTCTTTCTCTTTGTTGGCATATTTTACAATGAGAGAAAGACACCTATTTATAGTGTTTATGATTACTTTATTGATTTCATCAATGATGTCATGAGCTTGGCAAGAGTCAAATATTCATTGTGAAACCAAGAAAATATTTGCCATAAAATCTTCCTTACTATTCCTTTAGTTGGCTTGACATTTCAAAGCCAAAAGAAGATGTCTTCCTTACACATGGGATGGACCCATCAAATCTCCCCCTCCAGTCACATGCACCTGAAGGAGGTAACACCGGAGATTCTAGTTTGAGTGCATGCCGACAAGTTCTTTGCATAGCTCGAACTTGTCTCTTGGTACTACCTTGGTTAGCATATTCGAAGGATTCTCACTTGTATGGATCTTCTTGACCTGCATAGATTCATCCTCTATCCTTTCTCGAATCCAGTGATATCTCACGTCGATATGCTTCGCCCTTGCATGATACATGGTGTTTTTGCCTAGGTCTATTGCACTTTGACTGTCGCAGTAGATGACATACTCGTTTTGATGCAATCCAAGCTCTCGAAGGAACCGTTTCAACCAAACCATCTCCTTGCTAGCTTCAGTAGAGGCAATATACTCTACTTCAGTTGTAGAGAGTGTGACACACTTCTGCAACTTCGACTGACATGATATAGCTCCCCTTGAAAATGTGAACATGTATCCTGTAGTAGATTTACAATTATCAAGATCACCTGTCATATCAGCATTCGTGTAGCCCTTCAAGATTGGATCAGATCCTCCAAAACAGAAGCAATCTCCTATAGTACCTCTTAGGTACCTGAGTATCCACTTAACTCCTTCCTAATGTTCCTTTCCGGGATATTAAAGGAACCTGCTAACAACACCAACTGCATGAGCAATATCTGGTCTGGTGCATACCATTGCATACATCAAGCTTCCGACTGCTGAAGAATAAGAAACTCTAGCCATGTTCCCTTTCTCCTCCACTATTGTAGGACACATCTTCTTGCTCAACTTTAGATGACCAACAAGAGATGTGCTGACTGGCTTAGCATTTTTCATGTTGAAGCGTTCCAGTACACGTTCAATGTACTTCTCTTGAGATAACCATAATTTTTTGCTTATTCGCTCTCGAACTATCTTAATCCCTAGAATTTGTTGTGCTGGGCCCAAGTCATTCATATCAAATGACTTGGACAAATCTCTCTTCAACTTTGCAATCAACTCTTTGTCTTGTCCTACGATTAACATATCATTCACATACAAAAATGATATAATAAAGTTTATTCTCAGAAAATCTTTTGAAGTATATACATGGATCAGAATAGGTCTTTATGTATGTTTGACTTTTCATGAATGAGTCAAACTTCATGTACTATTGCCTTGGTGCCTACTTTAATCCATAAAGACTCTTATTCAATTTGCACACCATGTGTTTCTTTCCAGCTACTTCAAATCCTTCTGGCTGCTCCATATAAATCTCATCTTCTAAATCTCCATGAAAAAATGCCATCTTCACGTCCAACTGCTCCATTTCAAGATCTAGGCTAGCTGCTAAGCTTAAAATTGTTCGAATAGAAGTCATTTTGACAAGAGGTGAGAAAATTTTGTCAAAATCGATACCTTTCTTTTGTTCGAAGCCTTTAACCAACAATCGAGCTTTGTATCTGACCAGCTCTCCATTTTCATCTTTCTTGTGTTTAAAGCCCACTTACATTTGAGTGGTCTTTTACCCTTTGGAAGTTCAACCAGCTTGTACGTGCCATTTTTCTATAGAGATTCTATCTCTTCATGCATGTCTTTGATCCACTAGTTCTTTTCTATATGGGACAACACCTCATTAAGACTTTCTGGCTCTCCCTGTCACGACCCAATTTCCCCTCCGTTGGGATTCGTGATGGCACCTAGTCTTAAGGACTAGGTAAGCCTAATAATTGCGGAATAACAACAATAAATAATAACATCTAAATTTCTTCTTAAATAAATCCTTTATTCAATGAACATCTTCCCAAAACCCGGCAGTACAAGTCATAAGCTCTACAGAGTTTCGCTACCATTTCTAAACACAACCGTAGGGAAATAAGTACAGCAGTGAGAATATAAAATAGGAAGGTGACTCTGAAGCCTGCGAACGCAGTAGCAGGGCTACCTTGAGTCTCCTCGGTAAGAATCCGCACAGCTACTAGCGAACAAAACCTGGATCTGCACACAAAAAATGTGCAGAAGTGTAGTATGAGCATACCACAGCGGTGCCCAGTAAGTATCAAGACTAACCTCGATGGAGTAGTGATGAGAAACAGTCAAGACACCTACTGGTCAAATGAAATGAACAGGATATGATAATAAAATATCGAGATAAATATACTGGGGTAATATCAAAAGAGGAGAGAAATCAAAATACAAACAGTAGGAACAATAAAGGGAGAACATGGGTAGTAACGAACGATACCAAGTAAATCAGATAACCAAGTAAATCAAGTAACTGAGTAGATTAGATAACCAAGTAAATCAACACTGACATAACAGGAACAGAGACAAGTAAGAATGTATCCAAATAAAGAAAACAATGCCACCTCAATCACTCACATCATGTCTAATACACAATCCCGATCATCTCAATCCTCGGTTTCTCGCATCATAATCTCAACTTCCGAACCCTCAGCACACATGCACCTTGTGCTCCCATATTTTCCATCTTACTCTTAACAAAAGAAATCCACATGCTATACAATATATAATGTCCGTACAAATGCACTCAAGATGTTCAAGAAGTCTCATTTACCTAATATAAGTAAATTACAAATTCTAAACTAATTAGGAAAGCCAGCGAGAAAAGGGGAAGTTATTTTTAGAAATCATTTGAATAAAGAAAGTACCATTTTCAATCAGAATACAACATCGAATGAATTATTACCTTTACCATGGGATTTAATAATTTACAACTTAGTAGAAATTCCTTTTAAGTAGAATACAACCTCAGACGATTTAAGGAAAATTTAGTTTGAAGTATTGAGATATATATATATATATATATATATATATATATATACACACACACACACTTCAAANATATATATATTGTGGCTATTTTGGGTCGTCAGGTTCGAAAGTTGAGATCAAAGGATATAGCTTCAGTAAAACTGCAGTGGAGAGGTCGGCCCGTGGAGGAGGCTACTTGGGAGACCGAGCGAGAGATGCGGAGCAGATATCCTCAGCTGTTTGAGACTTCAGGTATGTTTCTTGACCCGTTCGAGGACGAGCGTTTGTTTTAGTTGGGGAATTGATTTTGGAGGTCCGGGGTAGAATTAGGCTTGAAATGGCGAAGTTAGTATTTTGGCGAATTCCGGTTGATAGGTGAGATTTTGATCCGAGGGTCGGAATGAAATTCCGAGAGTTGCTGTAGCTTCGTTAGGTGATTTTTGATGTGTGTGCAAAATTTCAGGTCATTCGGAGGTGTTTTGGTCGGGTTTTTGATCAAATGAGAATTTCGGAAGTTTTTGAGAAACTTAGGCTTGAATTCGGTGAGAATTGATGATATTAGCGTTGTTAGATGTGTTTTGATGATTGGAACAAGTTTGAATAATGTTTTAGGATGTGTTGGTGTTTTTGGTTGAGGTCCCGGGGGCCTCGGGGTGATTTCGAAGGGTCAATCGGACCAATTCTAGCCTTTGGGAGTTGCAGAAAATGCAGCAGTCAGTGCAGCAGAGATTTGGTCATCGCGATCGCGATGGGGGTGTCGCGATCGCGTAGAGGAAAAAGGGGAGGTTGGAACTTTGTTCTTCGCGTTCGCACTCAGGGGTCGCGATCGTGTAGTTTTGGGGGCTAGAGCATCGCGTTCGCGGTATGTCTTGTGCGTTCGCGTAGTAGGATTTGAGGCCCCTCAGCATTTGTGCTTCGCGTTCGCGGCACAAAGCTCGCGTTCGCGTAAGCTTAAGGGTCCAGACCTTCGCGTTCGCGTGGGTGCAACCGCGTTCGCGAAGGGTATTTTTGGCAGAGGTGGATTTT
>NW_017670270.1:1050386-1057975 GCF_001879085.1 Nicotiana attenuata
CTCCTAGTCTACGTATGCCCGAGGGCGTAAGTTTACATTGACTGAGAGGGGTTCGAGAACCCATTGTGAGGGTATTTGATATGTATTGGATCGGGCTGCACGCCGCAGCAGTATATATATTTATACGGATCGGGCTGCACGCCGCAGCAGTATATTATTGGATCGGGCTGCACGCCGCAGCAGTATATTTATATGGATCGGACTGCACGCCGCAGTAGTATAGCGCTTGGGCTGAAGGAGCCCTTCCGAAGTCTGCACACCCCCAGTGAGCGCAGTCGACTATTATTATTGGATCGGGCTGCACGCCGCAGCAGTATATATATATATATGGATCGGGCTGCACGCCGCAGCAGTATACTATATGGATCGGGCTGCACGCAGCAGCGATATAATTATGATTTCGGTTGTCGTGAGGAATAAATGAGTTGAGTACTGGCTTAAAGGATTTTTACCTGATTTCTTCATTCAGTTGCTGTTTAAAATGTTCTTACTGCTTCGATATAGAACTGCTTAGTGCTTTTTTATGAGATTTCTTTCCGTCAGTCATTATTTATTGCTATTACTCACTGAGTCGGAGTACTCACATTACTCCCTGCACCATGTGTGCAGATACAGGTATTCCGGAGGCGTAGATTGAGTTGTCTCTGCTGTTCAGATCTCACCGGAGTCATCGAGGTAGCTGCATGGCGTCCGCAGTCCCGATTTCTCCCTCTATCCTCTTTACTTTCAGCATTTTAGACTATCTTTTGTTTAGGTTGTTCCTCAGACTTGTATTAGAGGCTCTTGACTCGTGACACCAGATCGGTGGGATTTGTAGTGATATTTCTTGATTTCCGCACATTTTATCTTCTATTACAGATTTATAATCATGTTAATTTGGTATTTAAACCCTGTTAATTGGTAATGAACTCTATATGAGGGATTGAGAGTGTTGAATTGGTCGGGCTTGCCTAGCACTGTGTTGGGCGCCATCACGACCGGGTTGGGGTCGTGACAAGTTGGTATCAAAGTCTAGGTTACTAGGTCTCGCGAGTCATGAGCCGGTTTAGTAGAGTCTCGCGGATCGGTACGGAGACGTCTGTACTTATCCTCGAGAGGCTGCAGAACCTTTAGGAAAATTTCCACATTCTTGAAATTCTTGTCGTGCAAACTTGTTGATTCGAATACTAAACTTCTCCTTATTCTATTCTCTCGCAGATGGTGAGGACACGAGCTACCGGACGTGGCGGACGACCACCAGCGCCACCTACTGAGGCCACCAGAGGCCGTGGACGCGGCTGTGGCCGAGGTAGAGCAGCGAGGGCAGCACCTATTGATCCACCGCTGCCCCAGTTCTGGATCAGGTTCCAGCAGTACCAGCTCAGGCACCGGCTGTGCCCATAGTGATTCCTGGCCTTCAGGAGACATTAGCTCAGATCTTGACAGTGCGCACGGGCCTGGCTCAAGTGGTTTCAGCCACCACAGCACCAGCAGCTACTTCACAGGCCGGGGGAGGCAATCAGACCCCCGCTGCTCGCACACCTGAGCAAGTAGCACAGCGACTATAGACTCCAGAGGCACCTCCAGCTCAGCCAGTGGTACCAGTACAGGAGTTCAGGGTTCCAGTTATGCCCGAGGACGAGCAGCGTCGCCACGAGAGGTTTGGTAGACTCCAGCCTCCGGTATTTAGTGGAGCGGAGGGCAAGGATGCCCAGGGTTTTCTCGACAGATGTCAGCGGATGCTCCGTACAGCGGGGATTCTTGAGTCCGGTGGTGTGGCTTTTACTACTTTTCAGTTTACGGGAGCTGCCTTCACTTGGTGGGAGGCGTATGAGCGGCGTAGGCCGGCTGGTGCAGCACCTTTGACTTGGCAGGAGTTCTCCACTCTCTTCTTGGAGAAGTATGTACCGCAGTCTTGCAGGGAGGAGCTGCGCAGACAGTTTGAGGGGCTACGCCAGGGAGATATGACAGTGTCCCAGTATGAGATGAGATTTTTGGAGTTGTCTCGTCATGCAGTTTGGCTGGTTCTGACAGATCGTGAGCGTATCCGGAGGTTTGTTGATGGACTCACCTACCCTCTTCGTGTTCTTATGACTAGGGAGCGAGTGCTGGGTGCCACATTCGAGGAGGTGGTTGATATAGCCCGAGAGATTGAGTCGGTTCGCCGGCAGGATCGAGATGAGAGGGAGGCCAAGAGGCCTCGAGGTTCTGGTAGTTACAGTGGCGCTCCTTCGAGGGGCCAGTTTCAGCAGGGTCGGGGTCGTTCTTTCAGGCCCGCTCAGTCAGCTCGACCCGAGTACCGAGGAGGATCTTCAGGTCGTGGTTATCAGGGTTCTCAGCAGGGTCAGCCATCTCTCAGCGCTCTTCCAGCACAGAGTTCATCTCGTGCTCCGTCTGCTCAGGGTTCTTCCAGGCCGAGTGCATCAGCTAGTCACTCTGGCGTGAGGGGTTCCCTTCAGTCCTAGTTCCCAGCACCCGGGAGTTGCTATGAGTGTGGAGAGTTCGGGCATATGCGGAGGGAGTGTCCTCGTCGTGCTGCTAGCTCATCTCAGCAGAGGGGTCAGCCCTCATCTTCTGGTCCAGTTTCTTCAGCACCCGCCCCGCCAGCTAGGGGTGAGGGTCAGGCAGCCAGGGGTCGCCCCAGGGGAGGTGGTCGATCGGGCGGTGGTCAGGCTCGCTTTTATGCTCTTGAGGGCAGGACAGATGCTATTGCTTCGGATTCTGTGATTACAGGTATTATTTCAGTCTGCCACAGAGATGCCTCAGTCTTATTTGATCCCGGTTCCACCTATTCCTATGTGTCTTCATATTTTGCTCATCATTTGGGTACGACCCGAGGGTGTCTTGCTTTACCTGTCCTTGTATCTACCCCGGTGGGTGATACTGTTGTTGTGGACCATGTATACCGGTCATGTTTGGTTACTATCGGGGGTCTGGAGACCCGAGTTGATCTGTTGCTATTGAGCATGGTAGATTTTCATGTTATTTTGGGCATGGACTGGTTATCCCCGTGTCATGCTATTCTAGGCTGTCATGCTAAGACAGTCACTCTGGCTATACCGGGTGTACCGAGGATCGAGTGGCGTGGTATGACTGACTATGTTCCTAGTAGGGTGATCTCATTCCTAAAGGCCCAGCGTATGGTTGGGAAGGGTTGTCTCTCGTATTTGGCATATGTGAGGAATGTGGGAGCCGAGACTCCTAGCATTGATTCTGTCCCGATTGTGAGGGAGTTCCAGATGTGTTTCCTACAGACCTATCGGGCATGCCGCCGGATAGGGACATTGATTTTGGTATTGACCTGGTGCCGGGCACTCAGCCCATTTCCATTCCACCATATCGTATGGCACCAGCAGAGTTGAAAGAATTAAAGGATCAGCTTCAGGAACTCCTAGATAAGGGGTTCATTCGGCCTAGTGTGTCATCGTGGGGTGCACCGGTTCTGTTTGTGAAAAAGAAAGATGGTACCATGAGAATGTGCATTGACNCTTTTACGTTCGTTACTAGTTAGTTACTACCCCGGTTACCCGGGGTCGGGACGTACTACGTCGTTCGTTAGTACGACTGTAGTACGTACCGTAGTGTTTGGGTTACTATTAGGGGCCTGGAGACCCGAGTTAATTTACTGCTATTGAGCATGGTGGATTTCGATGTTATTTTGGGCATGGACTGGCTATCTCCGTGTCATGCTATTCTAGACTGTCATGCTAAGACAGTCACCTTGGCTATACCGGGTGTTCCGAGGATCGAGTGGCGTGGCGTGACTGACTATGTCCCTAGTAGGGTGATCTCATTCCTAAAGGCCCAGCGTATGGTTGGGAAGGGCTGTCTTTCATATTTGGCATTTGTGAGGGATGTGGGAGCTGAGACTCCTAGCGTTGATTCTGTCCCGGTTGTGAGGGAGTTCCCAGATGTATTTCCTGCAGACCTGCCGGGCATGCCGCCGGATAGGGACATTGACTTTGGTATTGACCTGGTGCCGGGCACTCAGCCCATTTCCATTCTGCCATATCGTATGGCACCAGCAGAGTTGAAAGAATTAAAGGATCAGCTTCAGGAACTCCTAGATAAGGGGTTCATTCGGCCTAGTGTGTCACCGTGGGGTGCACCGGTTCTGTTTGTGAAAAAGAAAGATGGTACCATGAGAATGTGCATTGACTACAGGCAATTGAATAAAGTAACAGTGAAGAACAAGTACCCTCTGCCTCGTATTGATGATTTATTTGACCAGCTTCAAGGAGCGAGGGTGTTCTCCAAGATTGATCTCCGTTCGGGCTACCACCAGTTGAAGATCAGGGATTCAGATATTATGAAGACTGCTTTCAGGACTAGATATGGGCACTATGAGTTCCTTGTTATGTCCTTTGGACTGACTAATGCCTCAGCAGCGTTCATGCATTTGATGAACAATGTGTTTCGGCCGTATTTGGATTCGTTCGTTATTGTTTTTATTGATGATATCATGGTGTACTCGCGTAGCCAGGAGGAGCACGCACAGCATTTGCGAGTTGTATTGCAGAGATTGAGGGAGGAGAAGCTTTATGCAAAGTTCTCCAAGTGTGAGTTTTGGCTCAGCTCAGTAGCTTTCTTGGGGCACGTGGTGTCCAGCGAGGGTATTCAGGTCGACCCGAAGAAGATAGAGGCGGTTCAGAGTTCGCCTAGACCGACCTCAGCCACGGAGATTCGTAGTTTCCTTGGATTGGCAGGTTATTATCGCCGGTTTGTTCAGGGATTTTCCTCTATTGCATCGCCCTTGACCAAGTTGACACAGAAGGGTGCTCCATTCGTATAGTCGGACGAGTGCGAGGAGAGCTTTCAGAAGCTCAAGACAGCTTTGACCACGGCTCTAGTGTTGGTTTTGCCATCAGCTTCAGGTTCCTATACTGTATATTGTGATGCTTCAAGAGTTTGGATTGGATGTGTATTGATGTAGGAGGGTAGAGTTATTGCATATGCTTCTCGCCAGTTGAAGCCCCACGAGAAGAACTACCCTGTACATGACTTGGAGTTGGCTGCTATAGTTCATGCTTTGAAGATTTGGAGGCACTAGTTGTATGGCGTATCTTGCGAGGTATTCACTGATCATCGCAGTCTTCGGCATCTATTCAAGCAAAAGGATCTTAATTTGAGGCAGCGGAGGTGGCTAGAGCTACTCAAGGATTATGATATTACCATTCTGTATCACCCGGGGAAGGCCAATGTCGTGGCTGATGCTTTGAGCCGAAAGGCAGTTAGTATGGGGAGTTTGGCGTATATTCCAGTTGGGGAGAGGCCCTTTGCAGCTGATGTCCAGGCTTTGGCCAATCGGATGGTGAGATTAGATATTTCGGAGCCTAGTCGGGTGTTGGCTTGTGTGGTTTCTCGGTTTTCCTTGTATGATCGCATCAGAGAGCGCCAATATGATGACCCGCATTTGCTTGTCCTTAAGGACAGAGTTCAGCATGATAATGCTAGGGATGTGACCATTGATGATGATGGCGTGTTGAGGATGCAGGACCGGATTTGTGTGCCCAATGTGGATGGGCTTAGGGAGTTGATATTGGAAGAGGCCCACAGCTCGCGGTATTCCATTTATCCGGGTGCCGCGAAGATGTATCAAGACTTGAGGCAGCATTATTGGTGGAGAAGGATGAAGAAGGACATTGTAGGATTTGTGGCTTGGTGTCTCAACTGTCAGCAGGTGAAATATGAGCATCAGAGGCCGGGTGGTGTACTTCAACGGATAATTATTCCAGAGTGGAAGTGGGAGAGGATTACTATGGATTTCGTGAGTGGTCTCCCTCAGACTTTGAAGAAGTTTGATTCGATTTGGGTGATTGTGGATCGGCTGACCAAGTCCGCGCACTTCATTCCAGTATGTACTACCTATTCTTCGGAGCGGCTGGTAGGGATCTTTATCCAGGAGATTGTCCGATTGCATGGAGTTCCAGTGTCTATTATCTCAGATAGGGGTACTCAATTCACTTCGCAGTTCTGGAGGACCTTTCAGCGGGAGTTGGGTACACAGGTGGAGTTGAGCACAGCGTTTCATCCTCAGACGGACGGACAGTCCGAGCGTACTATTCAGATATTGGAGGACATGTTGCGTGCCTGTGTTATTGATTTAAGAGGTTCTTGGGATGGGTTTTTTCCGCTTGCAGAGTTTGCCTACAACAACAGTTATCAATCGAGCATTCAGATGGCTCCGTATGAGGCGTTGTATGGGAGGCGGTGTAGATCTCCGGTTGGATGGTTCGAGCCCGGCGAGGCTAGGTTATTGGGGACAGAGATGGTCCAGGATGCCTTAGAGAAGGTGAAGCTGATTCAGGAGAGGCTTCGTACAGCACAGTCGCGTCAGAAGAGCTATGCGGACCGGAAGGTTCGAGATGTGTCTTATATGGTTGGTGAGAAGGTCTTGCTGAAGGTTTCACCTATGAAGGGTGTTATGCGGTTTGGGAAGAAAGGGAAGCTGAGTCCGCGGTTTATTGGACCTTTTGAGGTACTTAGGAGGATTGGGGAGGTGGCTTATGAGATTGCTTTGCCACCCAGCTTGTCAGACGTGCATCCGGTATTTCATGTTTCTATGCTCCGGAAGTATGTTGGGGACCCGTCTCATGTATTGGATTTCAGCACTGTTCAGTTGGATGATGATTTGACCTATAATGTGGAGCTAGTGGCTATTTTGGGTCGTCAGGTTCGAAAGTTGAGATCAAAGAATATAGCTTCAGTAAAAGTGCAGTGGAGAGGTCGGCCGTGGAGGAGGCTACTTGGGAGACCAAGCGAGAGATGCGGAGCAGATATCCTCAGCTGTTTGAGACTTCAGGTATGTTTCTTGACCCGCTCGAGGATGAGCGTTTGTTTTAGTTGGGGGGGATGTGACGACCCGGCCCGTCGCCACGTGAGTTACCGCCCCGTTTCCCCCATTTCCTGCTTCCTTATGTTTTATTATACGAGTCTTGGGTGAATGAGTTGATTTGTATTGATTTTGGATGGAAATGAGACACTTAGTCTCTCTAAGGAAGGTTTAAATTGGAAAAGTCAACCGGATGTTGACTTATGAGTTAGAGGGCTTGGATGTGATTTCCGGTGATTTGGTTAGCTTCTGAGGGTGATTTGTGACTTAGGAGTGTGATCGGAATTGATTTTGGAGGTATGGGGTAGAATTAGGCTTGAATTGGCGAAGTTAGTATTTTGGCGAATTCCGGTTGATAGGTGAGAATTTGATCCGAGGGTCGGAATGGAATTCCGAGAGTTGCTGTAGCTTCTTAGGTGATTTTGGATGTGTGTGCAAAATTTCAGGTCATTCGGAGGTGTTTTGGTCGGGTTTTTGATCAAATGCGTATTTCGGAAGTTTTTGAGAAACTTAGGCTTGAATTCGGTGAGAATTGATGATTTTAGCGTTGTGAGATGTGTTTTGATGATTGGAACAAGTTTGAATAATGTTTTAGGATGTGTTGGTGTTTTTGGTTGAGGTCCCGGGGGCCTCGGGGTGATTTCGAAGGGTCAATCGGACCAATTCTAGCCTTTGGGAGTTGCAGAAAATGCAGCAGTCAGTGCAGCAGAGATTTGGTCATCGCGATCGCGATGGGGGTGTCGCGATCGCGTAGAGGAAAAAAGGGGAGGATGGAACT